>NC_057813.1:562500205-562501027 GCF_018294505.1 Triticum aestivum
AAGCTCGTCGGCGCCCGAGAGCCGCGGTGGTCGCCAGCAGTGATCCACGGCGAGGCAGGAAGATCGGAGGGTAGCTCCGTGTTCAGGGCGCCCTTCCGCGTCGGTTGGTGGTGGTGGTGGCAGTCGGCGAGCACCACGTCGACGGCGAGCCTTGCTCCGGCGGACGGTGGTTCGGGTGGTCGAGGGTCTCATCGGATGGAGCTGCGAAGGCCAAATTGAGGTGGGGGTTAGACTTCTGGTACCTAGAGGGGGTAACTGACGGGGTTTGGGCGCCGGCGACGGCCTCACCGGAGCGAATCGAGGTGGAGGCCGAGGCGGAACGGGGCGGCCGGAGTCGGGGGAGGAGACCTCCTCGAGGTCCTCCTGGTGGCTTGGCAGGGTCTTGGAGAGGCGCAGTGAGGGTGTGGGGGTCGTGAGCGAGCTCGGGGTCCTTTTTATAGGCGATCCGAGGCGGTGGCCGTGAACGGGGATCTCCGGTGAAGGTTACGGCGGCGCAGTGCTTTGGTCGGGGAGGTTTAGGGGTCGAGCGCCGTCGTGGGGGTTCACTGGGTCCGTTTGGGTGCTAAACTAGCCAGGATTTGGGTGTTTAGGGCGAGCTCGACGGAACGGGGGTGGCGCGGCCCATCGGCGGCAGGGAGCACGTTCCGTGCTTGCTGGGCCACGGCGACGGTGCCACGGGCGTGCGTTGGCATGGCAGGGACACGCGGAGAGCCAGGGGGCGTTGGGCGGCGCCGGGTGGCGTGGCGAGCGGGCTCGGGCCCTCGCTGGCCGCCACGGAAGGTGCAGCCACCGCAGAAGCTTCCAACACCGGCGAGGCTCGTC
>NC_057813.1:562501131-562501715 GCF_018294505.1 Triticum aestivum
CTACCGACGCTAGGAATCGGCCAAGCGTGCGTGCGGGGTGCTGGTCAAGGGGAAGAGGCTGCGTGCAACGCGCCAGGGCGCACTGTGGCCGCGTGACCGAGTCTGACGAAGGAAAAACGACACTGAATTTCTGAACTTAAGTGAAGATGAACAGAACAGTGCATGCAAGGTGTTCGACAGAATGATCTAGGCATCTAGGTATTTTTCCTTGAGCTGAAACTTGGTGGAGTGGCTACTCATTGCTCCAGTAGGCTGCCTGAATTTTGGTGGAATTTTAGAAGAAGTGTAGATATGAATTTCACCAAAATTTGGCAAATCTGGTCCAAACTTGCAGAGACTGAAATTTGAAAAATTTGAAAAGAGGAGGAGTGGATCAAGATGGTTCTGGGTTGTGGGTACAAAGGACCATCCAAAAGAGTTGGTTTGAGGTCAAAACTCAAATGCAAAAGGGTACTTGCTTTGAAAATCTCTCAGGCTCCAAATAATTTGCAGAAAAGATTTGAGGGGAAAGAAAATTAGAATAAAATCCAAAACTTGCTTGGATTAGTTGGGACAGAGAACTTAGGTTGATTACAAGGAGGAGG
>NC_057813.1:562502241-562505333 GCF_018294505.1 Triticum aestivum
TTGCAGTCCCCTCATAGGTGATACTCGTAGGTACACAAATTCACCGGGTTCAAAATTGACCCCACAATGTTTCTGATCGTAATAACTCTTCTGTCGGCTTTGAGCGGTTTTGAGTCGGTCCCTGATTAGCTTGACTTTTTCCTCGGCTTCTTTGAGCACGTCTGGGCCAAAGATACGGCTGTCTCCGGTCTCTGACCAATTTAGTGGGGTACGACATCTCCGTCCGTATGGAGCTTCAAAAGGAGCCATTTGCAGGCTGGCCTGGTAACTGTTGTTGTATGCGAACTTGGCATATGGCAGGCTTTCTTCCCAACTGGTTCCATAGGTGAGGACACATGCTCTCAGCATGTCTTCTAAAATTTGGTTTACGCGTTCAGTCTGTCCATCAGTCTGGGGATGATAGGCTGTGCTGAAGGCCAATTGAGTTCCCAGAGCCTGTTGTAAATGATCCCAGAATCTCGAGACAAATTGAGTGCCTCTGTCGGATATTATAGTCTTCGGGACTCCATGCAGACAAACTATACAGGAGAGATAAATCCTGGCAAGCTTCTGAGTGTTGTAGGTTGTCTTCACTGGAATGAAATGTGCCACCTTGGTTAATCTATCGGTGATGACCCATATGGCATCATTCCCGTGTCATGACAGAGGTAGTCCGACAATAAAATCCATCCCTATTTCATCCCATTTCCACTCAGGTATTTTGTTTGGTTGCAGTAGTTCGGCTGGTTTTTGATGCTCAACTTTTATGCGTTGACAAGAATCGCAACATGCAACGAAGGTGGCTATGTCCCTCTTCATACCGTGCCACCAAACTCTTTCCTGAATATCCTTACACATTTTGGTTCCTCCAGGGTGGATTGAATATGGAGTGGTGTGTGCTTCAGCTAGGATTTGCTGTCTGAGGTCCTCTATGTTTGGCACGCAGAGTCTGTCCCCGTACCATAATATCCCATCATCGCCTATGACAAATTCCGAGGCCTTGCCCATACTCACCTTTCTTTTAATTCCTTCAGTGTTGGGGTGACCAGGCTGAGCTTCTTTAATTCTCTCCACAAGGTCGAGATTTATTTCCAAGTTTGATATGGTGCCTCCCGCGATCATTAACAAGTTGAGTTTGGCAAATTCTTGTTGGAATTCAGGTCTCAAACTTTGCAGACTGTTTTCGTCGGAGCTGGGGTTTCGACTAAGAGCATCGGCCACTACATTTGCTTTCCCTGGATGATAGTGGATACCGACATCATAATCCTTTACCAATTCCAACCAGCGTTGTTGTCGTAAGTTTAGTTCTGGCTGTGTGAAAATATATTTGAGACTTTTATGGTCCGTGTATATTTCACATCGATTCCCAAGTAAGAAATGCCTCCATTCCTTAAGTGCATGAATGACTGCTGCCATTTCTAAGTCATGAGTGGGATAATTTTCCTCATGCTTGCGGAGTTGTCGTGAAGCGTATGCGACAACCTTGCCTTCTTGCATCAACACGCACCTGAGACCTTTTCGGGATGCGTCACAATACACCTCAAAGTTTTTGTGTATGTCTGGCACAATTAATACCGGTGCTGTGGTTAATTTCTGTTTTAACTCTTGGAAACTTTTTTCGCAGGCTTCTGTCCATTCAAATTTCTTGTCCTTCTTGAGCAACTATGTCATTGGCTTGGCTAGAGTGGAGAATCCTTCAATAAATCTGCGGTAGTATCCTGCCATTCCCAAGAAACTTCGTATGTCCATTACGCTGGCTGGTGCCTTCCAGTCAAGTATGGCCCTAACTTTCTCCGGGTCCACTGCGATACCGTCTTGGGTCAGCACGTGACCTAGAAATCCTACTTGTCTTAGCCAAAATTCGCACTTGCTGAACTTGGCATACAATTGATGTTTCCTGAGTTCTCCTAGCACAATCCTGAGATGTTCCGCGTGCTCTTCTGGTGTTTTGGAGTATATCAGAATATCATCGATAAATACCACAACGAACTTGTCCATAAACTTCATAAATACTTTGTTCATGAGGTGAACAAAATATGCACAGGCATTTGTTAATCCAAAAGGCATAACTGTGAACTCATATAGTCCATATCTGGAGGTGAAGGCTGTTTTGGGGATATCTTCTGTTCGCACTTTTAATTGATGGTATCCTGACCTTAAGTCAATCTTTGAGAATACCTTGGCCTGAGCGAGCTGATCAAATAAATCATTTATTCGTGGCATGGGGTATTTGTTCTTGACTGTGACCATGTTAAGTGCTCAGTAGTCTATGCACAATCTTAGTGTTCCATCCTTCTTTTTGGCAAATAAAATTGGTGATCCCCAAGGTGAGGAGCTGGCTCGAATGTATCCCTTGTCCAGTAATTCCTTTATTTGTTTCTTCAACTCGATCAACTCGGATGGTGCCATTCTGTTTGGTTTCTTGTATATGGGGCTGGTTCCTGGTGCTAGCTCAATGCTGAATTCTATTTCTCGGTCTGGTGGCATGCCTGGTAGTTCTTCGGGAAATACATCTGGAAATTCACATACTACTGGAACCTTGCTTAACTCAGAAACGTCCACCTTATTCAATCTCGGCTGCCGGGGTATTTTTCTTTCCTTGGCTGATACTTTTATTGTCTTCCCGTGGTGGTGCGTGAGAATTATGGTCCGGTTGAAACAGTCAATAAAACCTTTGTTGGTGGTTAACCAGTCGATCCCTAGGATGACATCCAGTCCTTTATTTTTCAACACAATAAGATTGGTGAAAAATTTCAATCCTTCGAACTCAATGACCACATTCTGACAGTAACTCTGAGTAACTTGCTGAATCCCAGGGGACTTGATGGTCATGGTTTTTTCCAAGGGAAACATCAAAAAATTATTTTGCAAAGCAAAACTTTTCGAAATGAATGAGTGAGAAGCTCCAGAATCAAACAAAACCGTTGCAAGTATTGTGTTGACAGGAAACGTACCGAGTACGATATCCGGAGCATTTTGTGCTTCTTCTTTGGTCACGTGGTTTAGATGACCCTTCCTGTGGTTGTTGTTGGGGTTGAAATTGTTGCGCTTGGGCGCTGAATTATTTCCACCATTGTTTGGCTTCGGGGTCGAGTTCCTTGGCTTGGGGCACT
>NC_057813.1:562505343-562508387 GCF_018294505.1 Triticum aestivum
GTTGGGCGAGAGATGTTTGTTGTAGGCTTGTGTGTCCCACCTTTCTGAAAATCTGTCCTGCTTCGGTGGTTGCATGCAAGAGTAGTCTGGTCTCTTTTTCGCTTACGTAAATCCTCCAAGCTACGTCTCTCATTTTCCAGAGTAATAGCTTTGTCCACTAGTGTCTTAAAATCTGGAAAAGTTTGAACTACCAGTTGGCATTTAAGTGCGGGCGCCAGACCGTCAAGGAATTTCTCCATCTTCTTGCTTTCAGTCGTATGTTCTTCATTGGCATAGCGGGACAATAGAGTAAATTGACCGTTGTATTCTGACACTATCATGTTCCTTTGTTTGAGGTCATCGAACTCTCGCTTCTTAATTTTCATAATACTCTTGGGAATGTGTGCACCACGGAAACCTTCCTTGAAATCATCCCAGGTTATATCATTTTCGTTGCGGTGCATGTGCAGAAAATTCTCCCACCATGATGCAGCTGCTCCTGTGAGATAGTGTGGAGCATATAGTACTTTCTCGAGATCTGAACATTTTGCATTAATTAATTTTCTCTCCATATCTCGAAGCCAATCCTCGGCTTCAAGAGGCTTGTCAGTATGAGAAAATGTTTGGGGACGGGTCTTCTGTAGCTCAGATAACTTGGAATGCTGCTGATACTGTCCATGGTGATTTCCCATGTTGATGACTTGGTTCATCATTTCCCGATGTTGTTGCTGACTCTACTCATAAAGGCGGCACATTTGTGAAAGTGCCGATTCACTGCCCTGTTGGCTTGACTGTCCCTGAGTGAACTCGTTGCTGGGTTGTGTATCATAATTTTCCTCTGGTGGAATTGGCATGGAGCGAGTCCAAGGACGAGACATTTTTCACTCTGGGGATATATTTGTAAAACCCATAAGAAAAGCGGAAAGAGTCGCAAAAACAAACCCATAAGTGCATAAAGCTGGCAAATAAAATTAAATAACCAAGCTTACTTAAGAAAAACAAATCGACTTGCGCACGGAGAAGGACTGCTCATTACATATCTTACACGCGGGCGGTAATTATACAATACATCACTCAGGATATGCGTACATAATCCTGACATGTTATTTAGGCTAGTGCACTTCTCCAGATCCTACATGATGCGCAAACAGGCTACTTCTCACAACCTATGTACATATAAACATATCATACAAAGCGGTACATTACATGGCGGCTAAGCGTACTCAGGCGGAGATGTTGACGACCTCCTTTGCCCTGCCGAGGGCGAGGCGTAGCGAGGTTGGGGACTCGACTTCCTCCTCGCTAATAGGCTCCATACGTGTAGTGTTGCGCAGAGTGGACGGAGCGGGTGCCAGGGGCGGAACAACACGAACAGGAGTGGGCGCGAAGGGTGGTGCAGTGCGCGCTGGAGTGGGCGCAATGACTTGGTTGAATTCTTCGGTAGAAGGTAGGCGACGAGTAGGCGTATAAGATGCTGAGGACGAGACCAAAGTTAGTGGCGGTGCGGTGGGTAGGAGCTCCCTCCTGTTGGCAGCACACCCATGAACTGAGTCCATGCGGGCAGCCACGAAGTCGTCCACCAGGTTGTCGAAGGCTGCCTCCAGGGCCCGGAGATACTCAATGAGCATCTCAAAAGCCTCGTCTCGTTCTCCTTTGGGGCAGGAGAATGCGTAGTGACAGGTGTAAGGCACATGGCATGGAAGATAACAGTAACGACGAGTCTTCATCACGGGGAGGACATCCCTGAGACGAGCTATCGCCTCGCGGGCTGCCATCTGCATAGCATGCCTCTCCGTAGGCATGGCTCTTCCCAAGAACCGGAAGCGGCGTAACTCATCACGCCCTCCCTTGAACTGCACCGCAGCCTGGTGCATGGTCAGACTGTCGTTGACTCGGTGCTGGCAGAGTGTGAAGACTGGGCGCACAGATGGCCCCATCGCGACCTGAACGATGAAGGAAAGAAGCTTGACGAACCCATCGGGCACGTTGGCGAAGGTCTGAGACTCGCAGCTGTTGTCGGCCATCTACAAAAGTAGGCAAAAATTCTGCATGGTCAGATCATAAATTTATGCTGACTGACAGAAAATGACGACAATCAAGAAAATATGAAAAGGCTCAATCAAGCTAATAACCAATTAGCGATCGCACCTAGTGGCTTCCTACAGTCAGCCTGGCTCTGGTACCAAGCTTGTCACGACCGGTTTTCCAATAAAAATATTTATTGAGAAACCAATCTTTTGAGTCCAGTATGAGAGAAATCCTCCTCACTGGTAGACAAATTCTTGATGCAATAAGCCAGTAGCATAAAATATATTACAGGGTCGAACTACGGTTGCTCAACCAAATTATTACAAGCACGCCAATAAATATAGATAATGGCGGACATGACACAGTGGTGTGGAGGCATACTACTGACTCGAGGATAGGGCGGTGGTGGAGAAACACATCGGGGAGAGAGATACAAGTCTCTAAAACTGTCATGTCATCGAGCGTCGAGGTGAGGCTCGATGAATTTATTTGGTAGCGGAAGCGGATATAATATAGTGACCAAATCCAGGGTCGTACGAGACTGACTGGGACTCCTCTAGGCATCGGACTCGCTATCAAATTCTTCATCCATGAGATCGCCTTCGTCAGCATCTGGCCAAATCAACAAGCCAGTGAGTACTTTGAAAGTACTCGCAAGACAGTTCGGACGTAAGATATAACAAATGCATGCATGAATGCGTCATGATTAATTCACCAATGTACATTAAAAAAAATAGCATAACAAGGTAAGTAAAAGGGAAACGGCGGTAGTCCGCCTGAAATCCCACAAAACATAAATGAAGACCGATCGGGTGTCTGAAGCGACGCCTCGAACGGTGAACAAATAAATATAAGGAAATGATGCCACAGTCGGGCGTCTTAGCGACACCACATAAAGGGCTTTAAAAGAAATGCCACAGTCGGACGTCGGGGCGACACCACAGAAAGGGCTTTAAAAGAAATACCACAGTCGGGCGTCTTAGCGACACCACATAAAGGGCTTTAAAAGAAATGCCACAGTCGGACGTCGGTGCGAC
>NC_057813.1:562508397-562512419 GCF_018294505.1 Triticum aestivum
GGGTATTTGTTCTTGACTGTGACCATGTTAAGTGCTCAGTAGTCTATGCACAATCTTAGTGTTCCATCCTTCTTTTTGGCAAATAAAATTGGTGATCCCCAAGGTGAGGAGCTGGCTCGAATGTATCCCTTGTCCAGTAATTCCTTTATTTGTTTCTTCAACTCGATCAACTCGGATGGTGCCATTCTGTTTGGTTTCTTGTATATGGGGCTGGTTCCTGGTGCTAGCTCAATGCTGAATTCTATTTCTCGGTCTGGTGGCATGCCTGGTAGTTCTTCGGGAAATACATCTGGAAATTCACATACTACTGGAACCTTGCTTAACTCAGAAACGTCCACCTTATTCAATCTCGGCTGCCGGGGTATTTTTCTTTCCTTGGCTGATACTTTTATTGTCTTCCCGTGGTGGTGCGTGAGAATTATGGTCCGGTTGAAACAGTCAATAAAACCTTTGTTGGTGGTTAACCAGTCGATCCCTAGGATGACATCCAGTCCTTTATTTTTCAACACAATAAGATTGGTGAAAAATTTCAATCCTTCGAACTCAATGACCACATTCTGACAGTAACTCTGAGTAACTTGCTGAATCCCAGGGGACTTGATGGTCATGGTTTTTTCCAAGGGAAACATCAAAAAATTATTTTGCAAAGCAAAACTTTTCGAAATGAATGAGTGAGAAGCTCCAGAATCAAACAAAACCGTTGCAAGTATTGTGTTGACAGGAAACGTACCGAGTACGATATCCGGAGCATTTTGTGCTTCTTCTTTGGTCACGTGGTTTAGATGACCCTTCCTGTGGTTGTTGTTGGGGTTGAAATTGTTGCGCTTGGGCGCTGAATTATTTCCACCATTGTTTGGCTTCGGGGTCGAGTTCCTTGGCTTGGGGCACTATTTGGCGTAGTGCCCTTCTTCTCCACAAGCGTAGCAAGTAACGCCTGGGCGATATGTGAACTCTTTGTCCCTTGCATGGAAATTCTTGGTTGGGCGAGAGATGTTTGTTGTAGGCTTGTGTGTCCCACCTTTCTGAAAATCTGTCCTGCTTCGGTGGTTGCATGCAAGAGTAGTCTGGTCTCTTTTTCGCTTACGTAAATCCTCCAAGCTACGTCTCTCATTTTCCAGAGTAATAGCTTTGTCCACTAGTGTCTTAAAATCTGGAAAAGTTTGAACTACCAGTTGGCATTTAAGTGCGGGCGCCAGACCGTCAAGGAATTTCTCCATCTTCTTGCTTTCAGTCGTATGTTCTTCATTGGCATAGCGGGACAATAGAGTAAATTGACCGTTGTATTCTGACACTATCATGTTCCTTTGTTTGAGGTCATCGAACTCTCGCTTCTTAATTTTCATAATACTCTTGGGAATGTGTGCACCACGGAAACCTTCCTTGAAATCATCCCAGGTTATATCATTTTCGTTGCGGTGCATGTGCAGAAAATTCTCCCACCATGATGCAGCTGCTCCTGTGAGATAGTGTGGAGCATATAGTACTTTCTCGAGATCTGAACATTTTGCATTAATTAATTTTCTCTCCATATCTCGAAGCCAATCCTCGGCTTCAAGAGGCTTGTCAGTATGAGAAAATGTTTGGGGACGGGTCTTCTGTAGCTCAGATAACTTGGAATGCTGCTGATACTGTCCATGGTGATTTCCCATGTTGATGACTTGGTTCATCATTTCCCGATGTTGTTGCTGACTCTACTCATAAAGGCGGCACATTTGTGAAAGTGCCGATTCACTGCCCTGTTGGCTTGACTGTCCCTGAGTGAACTCGTTGCTGGGTTGTGTATCATAATTTTCCTCTGGTGGAATTGGCATGGAGCGAGTCCAAGGACGAGACATTTTTCACTCTGGGGATATATTTGTAAAACCCATAAGAAAAGCGGAAAGAGTCGCAAAAACAAACCCATAAGTGCATAAAGCTGGCAAATAAAATTAAATAACCAAGCTTACTTAAGAAAAACAAATCGACTTGCGCACGGAGAAGGACTGCTCATTACATATCTTACACGCGGGCGGTAATTATACAATACATCACTCAGGATATGCGTACATAATCCTGACATGTTATTTAGGCTAGTGCACTTCTCCAGATCCTACATGATGCGCAAACAGGCTACTTCTCACAACCTATGTACATATAAACATATCATACAAAGCGGTACATTACATGGCGGCTAAGCGTACTCAGGCGGAGATGTTGACGACCTCCTTTGCCCTGCCGAGGGCGAGGCGTAGCGAGGTTGGGGACTCGACTTCCTCCTCGCTAATAGGCTCCATACGTGTAGTGTTGCGCAGAGTGGACGGAGCGGGTGCCAGGGGCGGAACAACACGAACAGGAGTGGGCGCGAAGGGTGGTGCAGTGCGCGCTGGAGTGGGCGCAATGACTTGGTTGAATTCTTCGGTAGAAGGTAGGCGACGAGTAGGCGTATAAGATGCTGAGGACGAGACCAAAGTTAGTGGCGGTGCGGTGGGTAGGAGCTCCCTCCTGTTGGCAGCACACCCATGAACTGAGTCCATGCGGGCAGCCACGAAGTCGTCCACCAGGTTGTCGAAGGCTGCCTCCAGGGCCCGGAGATACTCAATGAGCATCTCAAAAGCCTCGTCTCGTTCTCCTTTGGGGCAGGAGAATGCGTAGTGACAGGTGTAAGGCACATGGCATGGAAGATAACAGTAACGACGAGTCTTCATCACGGGGAGGACATCCCTGAGACGAGCTATCGCCTCGCGGGCTGCCATCTGCATAGCATGCCTCTCCGTAGGCATGGCTCTTCCCAAGAACCGGAAGCGGCGTAACTCATCACGCCCTCCCTTGAACTGCACCGCAGCCTGGTGCATGGTCAGACTGTCGTTGACTCGGTGCTGGCAGAGTGTGAAGACTGGGCGCACAGATGGCCCCATCGCGACCTGAACGATGAAGGAAAGAAGCTTGACGAACCCATCGGGCACGTTGGCGAAGGTCTGAGACTCGCAGCTGTTGTCGGCCATCTACAAAAGTAGGCAAAAATTCTGCATGGTCAGATCATAAATTTATGCTGACTGACAGAAAATGACGACAATCAAGAAAATATGAAAAGGCTCAATCAAGCTAATAACCAATTAGCGATCGCACCTAGTGGCTTCCTACAGTCAGCCTTGCTCTGGTACCAAGCTTGTCAAGACCGGTTTTCCAATAAAAATATTTATTGAGAAACCAATCTTTTGAGTCCAGTATGAGAGAAATCCTCCTCACTGGTAGACAAATTCTTGATGCAATAAGCCAGTAGCATAAAATATATTACAGGGTCGAACTACGGTTGCTCAACCAAATTATTACAAGCACGCCAATAAATATAGATAATGGCGGACATGACACAGTGGTGTGGAGGCATACTACTGACTCGAGGATAGGGCGGTGGTGGAGAAACACATCGGGGAGAGAGATACAAGTCTCTAAAACTGTCATGTCATCGAGCGTCGAGGTGAGGCTCGATGAATTTATTTGGTAGCGGAAGCGGATATAATATAGTGACCAAATCCAGGGTCGTACGAGACTGACTGGGACTCCTCTAGGCATCGGACTCGCTATCAAATTCTTCATCCATGAGATCGCCTTCGTCAGCATCTGGCCAAATCAACAAGCCAGTGAGTACTTTGAAAGTACTCGCAAGACAGTTCGGACGTAAGATATAACAAATGCATGCATGAATGCGTCATGATTAATTCACCAATGTACATTAAAAAAAATAGCATAACAAGGTAAGTAAAAGGGAAACGGCGGTAGTCCGCCTGAAATCCCACAAAACATAAATGAAGACCGATCGGGTGTCTGAAGCGACGCCTCGAACGGTGAACAAATAAATATAAGGAAATGATGCCACAGTCGGGCGTCTTAGCGACACCACATAAAGGGCTTTAAAAGAAATGCCACAGTCGGACGTCGGGGCGACACCACAGAAAGGGCTTTAAAAGAAATACCACAGTCGGGCGTCTTAGCGACACCACATAAAGGGCTTTAAAAGAAATGCCACAGTCGGACGTCGGTGCGAC
>NC_057813.1:562512429-562514580 GCF_018294505.1 Triticum aestivum
GTTGGGCGAGAGATGTTTGTTGTAGGCTTGTGTGTCCCACCTTTCTGAAAATCTGTCCTGCTTCGGTGGTTGCATGCAAGAGTAGTCTGGTCTCTTTTTCGCTTACGTAAATCCTCCAAGCTACGTCTCTCATTTTCCAGAGTAATAGCTTTGTCCACTAGTGTCTTAAAATCTGGAAAAGTTTGAACTACCAGTTGGCATTTAAGTGCGGGCGCCAGACCGTCAAGGAATTTCTCCATCTTCTTGCTTTCAGTCGTATGTTCTTCATTGGCATAGCGGGACAATAGAGTAAATTGACCGTTGTATTCTGACACTATCATGTTCCTTTGTTTGAGGTCATCGAACTCTCGCTTCTTAATTTTCATAATACTCTTGGGAATGTGTGCACCACGGAAACCTTCCTTGAAATCATCCCAGGTTATATCATTTTCGTTGCGGTGCATGTGCAGAAAATTCTCCCACCATGATGCAGCTGCTCCTGTGAGATAGTGTGGAGCATATAGTACTTTCTCGAGATCTGAACATTTTGCATTAATTAATTTTCTCTCCATATCTCGAAGCCAATCCTCGGCTTCAAGAGGCTTGTCAGTATGAGAAAATGTTTGGGGACGGGTCTTCTGTAGCTCAGATAACTTGGAATGCTGCTGATACTGTCCATGGTGATTTCCCATGTTGATGACTTGGTTCATCATTTCCCGATGTTGTTGCTGACTCTACTCATAAAGGCGGCACATTTGTGAAAGTGCCGATTCACTGCCCTGTTGGCTTGACTGTCCCTGAGTGAACTCGTTGCTGGGTTGTGTATCATAATTTTCCTCTGGTGGAATTGGCATGGAGCGAGTCCAAGGACGAGACATTTTTCACTCTGGGGATATATTTGTAAAACCCATAAGAAAAGCGGAAAGAGTCGCAAAAACAAACCCATAAGTGCATAAAGCTGGCAAATAAAATTAAATAACCAAGCTTACTTAAGAAAAACAAATCGACTTGCGCACGGAGAAGGACTGCTCATTACATATCTTACACGCGGGCGGTAATTATACAATACATCACTCAGGATATGCGTACATAATCCTGACATGTTATTTAGGCTAGTGCACTTCTCCAGATCCTACATGATGCGCAAACAGGCTACTTCTCACAACCTATGTACATATAAACATATCATACAAAGCGGTACATTACATGGCGGCTAAGCGTACTCAGGCGGAGATGTTGACGACCTCCTTTGCCCTGCCGAGGGCGAGGCGTAGCGAGGTTGGGGACTCGACTTCCTCCTCGCTAATAGGCTCCATACGTGTAGTATTGCGCAGAGTGGACGGAGCGGGTGCCAGGGGCGGAACAACACGAACAGGAGTGGGCGCGAAGGGTGGTGCAGTGCGCGCTGGAGTGGGCGCAATGACTTGGTTGAATTCTTCGGTAGAAGGTAGGCGACGAGTAGGCGTATAAGATGCTGAGGACGAGACCAAAGTTAGTGGCGGTGCGGTGGGTAGGAGCTCCATCCTGTTGGCAGCACACCCATGAACTGAGTCCATGCGGGCAGCCACGAAGTCGTCCACCAGGTTGTCGAAGGCTGCCTCCAGGGCCCGGAGATACTCAATGAGCATCTCAAAAGCCTCGTCTCGTTCTCCTTTGGGGCAGGAGAATGCGTAGTGACAGGTGTAAGGCACATGGCATGGAAGATAACAGTAACGACGAGTCTTCATCACGGGGAGGACATCCCTGAGACGAGCTATCGCCTCGCGGGCTGCCATCTGCATAGCATGCCTCTCCGTAGGCATGGCTCTTCCCAAGAACCGGAAGCGGCGTAACTCATCACGCCCTCCCTTGAACTGCACCGCAGCCTGGTGCATGGTCAGACTGTCGTTGACTCGGTGCTGGCAGAGTGTGAAGACTGGGCGCACAGATGGCCCCATCGCGACCTGAACGATGAAGGAAAGAAGCTTGACGAACCCATCGGGCACGTTGGCGAAGGTCTGAGACTCGCAGCTGTTGTCGGCCATCTACAAAAGTAGGCAAAAATTCTGCATGGTCAGATCATAAATTTATGCTGACTGACAGAAAATGACGACAATCAAGAAAATATGAAAAGGCTCAATCAAGCTAATAACCAATTAGCGATCGCACCTAGTGGCTTCCTACAGTCAGCCT
>NC_057813.1:562514719-562516538 GCF_018294505.1 Triticum aestivum
CGTAAGTTTAGTTCTGGCTGTGTGAAAATATATTTGAGACTTTTATGGTCCGTGTATATTTCACATCGATTCCCAAGTAAGAAATGCCTCCATTCCTTAAGTGCATGAATGACTGCTGCCATTTCTAAGTCATGAGTGGGATAATTTTCCTCATGCTTGCGGAGTTGTCGTGAAGCGTATGCGACAACCTTGCCTTCTTGCATCAACACGCACCTGAGACCTTTTCGGGATGCGTCACAATACACCTCAAAGTTTTTGTGTATGTCTGGCACAATTAATACCGGTGCTGTGGTTAATTTCTGTTTTAACTCTTGGAAACTTTTTTCGCAGGCTTCTGTCCATTCAAATTTCTTGTCCTTCTTGAGCAACTATGTCATTGGCTTGGCTAGAGTGGAGAATCCTTCAATAAATCTGCGGTAGTATCCTGCCATTCCCAAGAAACTTCGTATGTCCATTACGCTGGCTGGTGCCTTCCAGTCAAGTATGGCCCTAACTTTCTCCGGGTCCACTGCGATACCGTCTTGGGTCAGCACGTGACCTAGAAATCCTACTTGTCTTAGCCAAAATTCGCACTTGCTGAACTTGGCATACAATTGATGTTTCCTGAGTTCTCCTAGCACAATCCTGAGATGTTCCGCGTGCTCTTCTGGTGTTTTGGAGTATATCAGAATATCATCGATAAATACCACAACGAACTTGTCCATAAACTTCATAAATACTTTGTTCATGAGGTGAACAAAATATGCACGGGCATTTGTTAATCCAAAAGGCATAACTGTGAACTCATATAGTCCATATCTGGAGGTGAAGGCTGTTTTGGGGATATCTTCTGTTCGCACTTTTAATTGATGGTATCCTGACCTTAAGTCAATCTTTGAGAATACCTTGGCCTGAGCGAGCTGATCAAATAAATCATTTATTCGTGGCATCGGGTATTTGTTCTTGACTGTGACCATGTTAAGTGCTCAGTAGTCTATGCACAATCTTAGTGTTCCATCCTTCTTTTTGGCAAATAAAATTGGTGATCCCCAAGGTGAGGAGCTGGCTCGAATGTATCCCTTGTCCAGTAATTCCTTTATTTGTTTCTTCAACTCGATCAACTCGGATGGTGCCATTCTGTTTGGTTTCTTGTATATGGGGCTGGTTCCTGGTGCTAGCTCAATGCTGAATTCTATTTCTCGGTCTGGTGGCATGCCTGGTAGTTCTTCGGGAAATACATCTGGAAATTCACATACTACTGGAACCTTGCTTAACTCAGAAACGTCCACCTTATTCAATCTCGGCTGCCGGGGTATTTTTCTTTCCTTGGCTGATACTTTTATTGTCTTCCCGTGGTGGTGCGTGAGAATTATGGTCCGGTTGAAACAGTCAATAAAACCTTTGTTGGTGGTTAACCAGTCGATCCCTAGGATGACATCCAGTCCTTTATTTTTCAACACAATAAGATTGGTGAAAAATTTCAATCCTTCGAACTCAATGACCACATTCTGACAGTAACTCTGAGTAACTTGCTGAATCCCAGGGGACTTGATGGTCATGGTTTTTTCCAAGGGAAACATCAAAAAATTATTTTGCAAAGCAAAACTTTTCGAAATGAATGAGTGAGAAGCTCCAGAATCAAACAAAACCGTTGCAAGTATTGTGTTGACAGGAAACGTACCGAGTACGATATCCGGAGCATTTTGTGCTTCTTCTTTGGTCACGTGGTTTAGATGACCCTTCCTGTGGTTGTTGTTGGGGTTGAAATTGTTGCGCTTGGGCGCTGAATTATTTCCACCATTGTTTGGCTTCGGGGTCGAGTTCCTTGGCTTGGGGCACT
>NC_057813.1:562516548-562518569 GCF_018294505.1 Triticum aestivum
TTGCAGTCCCCTCATAGGTGATACTCGTAGGTACACAAATTCACCGGGTTCAAAATTGACCCCACAATGTTTCTGATCGTAATAACTCTTCTGTCGGCTTTGAGCGGTTTTGAGTCGGTCCCTGATTAGCTTGACTTTTTCCTCGGCTTCTTTGAGCACGTCTGGGCCAAAGATACGGCTGTCTCCGGTCTCTGACCAATTTAGTGGGGTACGACATCTCCGTCCGTATGGAGCTTCAAAAGGAGCCATTTGCAGGCTGGCCTGGTAACTGTTGTTGTATGCGAACTTGGCATATGGCAGGCTTTCTTCCCAACTGGTTCCATAGGTGAGGACACATGCTCTCAGCATGTCTTCTAAAATTTGGTTTACGCGTTCAGTCTGTCCATCAGTCTGGGGATGATAGGCTGTGCTGAAGGCCAATTGAGTTCCCAGAGCCTGTTGTAAATGATCCCAGAATCTCGAGACAAATTGAGTGCCTCTGTCGGATATTATAGTCTTCGGGACTCCATGCAGACAAACTATACAGGAGAGATAAATCCTGGCAAGCTTCTGAGTGTTGTAGGTTGTCTTCACTGGAATGAAATGTGCCACCTTGGTTAATCTATCGGTGATGACCCATATGGCATCATTCCCGTGTCATGACAGAGGTAGTCCGACAATAAAATCCATCCCTATTTCATCCCATTTCCACTCAGGTATTTTGTTTGGTTGCAGTAGTTCGGCTGGTTTTTGATGCTCAACTTTTATGCGTTGACAAGAATCGCAACATGCAACGAAGGTGGCTATGTCCCTCTTCATACAGTGCCACCAAACTCTTTCCTGAATATCCTTACACATTTTGGTTCCTCCAGGGTGGATTGAATATGGAGTGGTGTGTGCTTCAGCTAGGATTTGCTGTCTGAGGTCCTCTATGTTTGGCACGCAGAGTCTGTCCCCGTACCATAATATCCCATCATCGCCTATGACAAATTCCGAGGCCTTGCCCATACTCACCTTTCTTTTAATTCCTTCAGTGTTGGGGTGACCAGGCTGAGCTTCTTTAATTCTCTCCACAAGGTCGAGATTTATTTCCAGGTTTGATATGGTGCCTCCCGCGATCATTAACAAGTTGAGTTTGGCAAATTCTTGTTGGAATTCAGGTCTCAAACTTTGCAGACTGTTTTCGTCGGAGCTGGGGTTTCGACTAAGAGCATCGGCCACTACATTTGCTTTCCCTGGATGATAGTGGATACCGACATCATAATCCTTTACCAATTCCAACCAGCGTTGTTGCCGTAAGTTTAGTTCTGGCTGTGTGAAAATATATTTGAGACTTTTATGGTCCGTGTATATTTCACATCGATTCCCAAGTAAGAAATGCCTCCATTCCTTAAGTGCATGAATGACTGCTGCCATTTCTAAGTCATGAGTGGGATAATTTTCCTCATGCTTGCGGAGTTGTCGTGAAGCGTATGCGACAACCTTGCCTTCTTGCATCAACACGCACCTGAGACCTTTTCGGGATGCGTCACAATACACCTCAAAGTTTTTGTGTATGTCTGGCACAATTAATACCGGTGCTGTGGTTAATTTCTGTTTTAACTCTTGGAAACTTTTTTCGCAGGCTTCTGTCCATTCAAATTTCTTGTCCTTCTTGAGCAACTATGTCATTGGCTTGGCTAGAGTGGAGAATCCTTCAATAAATCTGCGGTAGTATCCTGCCATTCCCAAGAAACTTCGTATGTCCATTACGCTGGCTGGTGCCTTCCAGTCAAGTATGGCCCTAACTTTCTCCGGGTCCACTGCGATACCGTCTTGGGTCAGCACGTGACCTAGAAATCCTACTTGTCTTAGCCAAAATTCGCACTTGCTGAACTTGGCATACAATTGATGTTTCCTGAGTTCTCCTAGCACAATCCTGAGATGTTCCGCGTGCTCTTCTGGTGTTTTGGAGTATATCAGAATATCATCGATAAATACCACAACGAACTTGTCCATAAACTTCATAAATACTTTGTTCATGAGGTGAACAAAATATGCAC
>NC_057813.1:562518830-562521112 GCF_018294505.1 Triticum aestivum
GGGTATTTGTTCTTGACTGTGACCATGTTAAGTGCTCAGTAGTCTATGCACAATCTTAGTGTTCCATCCTTCTTTTTGGCAAATAAAATTGGTGATCCCCAAGGTGAGGAGCTGGCTCGAATGTATCCCTTGTCCAGTAATTCCTTTATTTGTTTCTTCAACTCGATCAACTCGGATGGTGCCATTCTGTTTGGTTTCTTGTATATGGGGCTGGTTCCTGGTGCTAGCTCAATGCTGAATTCTATTTCTCGGTCTGGTGGCATGCCTGGTAGTTCTTCGGGAAATACATCTGGAAATTCACATACTACTGGAACCTTGCTTAACTCAGAAACGTCCACCTTATTCAATCTCGGCTGCCGGGGTATTTTTCTTTCCTTGGCTGATACTTTTATTGTCTTCCCGTGGTGGTGCGTGAGAATTATGGTCCGGTTGAAACAGTCAATAAAACCTTTGTTGGTGGTTAACCAGTCGATCCCTAGGATGACATCCAGTCCTTTATTTTTCAACACAATAAGATTGGTGAAAAATTTCAATCCTTCGAACTCAATGACCACATTCTGACAGTAACTCTGAGTAACTTGCTGAATCCCAGGGGACTTGATGGTCATGGTTTTTTCCAAGGGAAACATCAAAAAATTATTTTGCAAAGCAAAACTTTTCGAAATGAATGAGTGAGAAGCTCCAGAATCAAACAAAACCGTTGCAAGTATTGTGTTGACAGGAAACGTACCGAGTACGATATCCGGAGCATTTTGTGCTTCTTCTTTGGTCACGTGGTTTAGATGACCCTTCCTGTGGTTGTTGTTGGGGTTGAAATTGTTGCGCTTGGGCGCTGAATTATTTCCACCATTGTTTGGCTTCGGGGTCGAGTTCCTTGGCTTGGGGCACTGTTTGGCGTAGTGCCCTTCTTCTCCACAAGCGTAGCAAGTAACGCCTGGGCGATATGTGAACTCTTTGTCCCTTGCATGGAAATTCTTAGTTGGGCGAGAGATGTTTGTTGTAGGCTTGTGTGTCCCACCTTTCTGAAAATCTGTCCTGCTTCGGTGGTTGCATGCAAGAGTAGTCTGGTCTCTTTTTCGCTTACGTAAATCCTCCAAGCTACGTCTCTCATTTTCCAGAGTAATAGCTTTGTCCACTAGTGTCTTAAAATCTGGAAAAGTTTGAACTACCAGTTGGCATTTAAGTGCGGGCGCCAGACCGTCAAGGAATTTCTCCATCTTCTTGCTTTCAGTCGTATGTTCTTCATTGGCATAGCGGGACAATAGAGTAAATTGACCGTTGTATTCTGACACTATCATGTTCCTTTGTTTGAGGTCATCGAACTCTCGCTTCTTAATTTTCATAATACTCTTGGGAATGTGTGCACCACGGAAACCTTCCTTGAAATCATCCCAGGTTATATCATTTTCGTTGCGGTGCATGTGCAGAAAATTCTCCCACCATGATGCAGCTGCTCCTGTGAGATAGTGTGGAGCATATAGTACTTTCTCGAGATCTGAACATTTTGCATTAATTAATTTTCTCTCCATATCTCGAAGCCAATCCTCGGCTTCAAGAGGCTTGTCAGTATGAGAAAATGTTTGGGGACGGGTCTTCTGTAGCTCAGATAACTTGGAATGCTGCTGATACTGTCCATGGTGATTTCCCATGTTGATGACTTGGTTCATCATTTCCCGATGTTGTTGCTGACTCTACTCATAAAGGCGGCACATTTGTGAAAGTGCCGATTCACTGCCCTGTTGGCTTGACTGTCCCTGAGTGAACTCGTTGCTGGGTTGTGTATCATAATTTTCCTCTGGTGGAATTGGCATGGAGCGAGTCCAAGGACGAGACATTTTTCACTCTGGGGATATATTTGTAAAACCCATAAGAAAAGCGGAAAGAGTCGCAAAAACAAACCCATAAGTGCATAAAGCTGGCAAATAAAATTAAATAACCAAGCTTACTTAAGAAAAACAAATCGACTTGCGCACGGAGAAGGACTGCTCATTACATATCTTACACGCGGGCGGTAATTATACAATACATCACTCAGGATATGCGTACATAATCCTGACATGTTATTTAGGCTAGTGCACTTCTCCAGATCCTACATGATGCGCAAACAGGCTACTTCTCACAACCTATGTACATATAAACATATCATACAAAGCGGTACATTACATGGCGGCTAAGCGTACTCAGGCGGAGATGTTGACGACCTCCTTTGCCCTGCCGAGGGCGAGGCGTAGCGAGGTTGGGGACTCGACTTCCTCCTCGCTAATAGGCTCCATACGTGTAGT
>NC_057813.1:562521564-562522434 GCF_018294505.1 Triticum aestivum
GACCGGTTTTCCAATAAAAATATTTATTGAGAAACCAATCTTTTGAGTCCAGTATGAGAGAAATCCTCCTCACTGGTAGACAAATTCTTGATGCAATAAGCCAGTAGCATAAAATATATTACAGGGTCGAACTACGGTTGCTCAACCAAATTATTACAAGCACGCCAATAAATATAGATAATGGCGGACATGACACAGTGGTGTGGAGGCATACTACTGACTCGAGGATAGGGCGGTGGTGGAGAAACACATCGGGGAGAGAGATACAAGTCTCTAAAACTGTCATGTCATCGAGCGTCGAGGTGAGGCTCGATGAATTTATTTGGTAGCGGAAGCGGATATAATATAGTGACCAAATCCAGGGTCGTACGAGACTGACTGGGACTCCTCTAGGCATCGGACTCGCTATCAAATTCTTCATCCATGAGATCGCCTTCGTCAGCATCTGGCCAAATCAACAAGCCAGTGAGTACTTTGAAAGTACTCGCAAGACAGTTCGGACGTAAGATATAACAAATGCATGCATGAATGCGTCATGATTAATTCACCAATGTACATTAAAAAAAATAGCATAACAAGGTAAGTAAAAGGGAAACGGCGGTAGTCCGCCTGAAATCCCACAAAACATAAATGAAGACCGATCGGGTGTCTGAAGCGACGCCTCGAACGGTGAACAAATAAATATAAGGAAATGATGCCACAGTCGGGCGTCTTAGCGACACCACATAAAGGGCTTTAAAAGAAATGCCACAGTCGGACGTCGGGGCGACACCACAGAAAGGGCTTTAAAAGAAATACCACAGTCGGGCGTCTTAGCGACACCACATAAAGGGCTTTAAAAGAAATGCCACAGTCGGACGTCGGTGCGAC
>NC_057813.1:562523009-562554026 GCF_018294505.1 Triticum aestivum
AGTCGGGCGTCTTAGCGACACCACATAAAGGGCTTTAAAAGAAATGCCATAGTCGGACGTCGGGGCGACATCACAGAAAGGGCTTTAAAAGAAATACCACAGTCGGGCGTCTTAGCGACACCACATAAAGGGCTTTAAAAGGAATGCCACAGTCGGACGTCGGGGCGACATCACAGAAAAGGCTTTAAAAGAGATGCCACAGTCGGGCATCTTAGTGACACCACATAAAGGGCTTTTATTCACAAGGAAATAATGCTGATAATAAATATTCAATTCATGAGAATAAACAGGTTAGTCCATCCACAGGAACAATCATTTAACCGGACTTAGCACTCATGCGGTTCTCCGGAGTCTCTGTCATCAAAACTGACATTTGGTCAAGATAAGTTAATATCGAACTTGGACATGGAATAGATGATTCGAAGGAATATATGACTCTGCAGAGTTTGTACAAAATTTTTCCCACAGCCAACGGATTTCCGTAGTCACAAAGGACTAGTTCCATTTACGGTATTTCGGAAGAAAACACAGCTAACCAGTACACACCCATCCTACCTCTCGATGCTAGGAATCACCCTAGACATCGTCCAAGAAAAACTTTTGAGACAGGGAGATCACAATCTTGAATAGCATGGGATCAAATTTATATACGTGCGCTCTAAGGGGTGCCCCCCTCTCGGTCCCAACCGGAAACACCCATGCCCCCTGACTGGATGAATGGCTTTAATCCAGGGCCATGGAACCATCATCACAGCCTCTCCTTTTTGGTGTATACCAGGAAAGCGGTTTACAACTTACTAAGCCATATTCCTTGCGGAAAACATGTGGTAGTACAAGGAAGGAAGAATGGAAGGAACTGGAATGATACGAGTTGACATTGAAGTCACATAGTCTGGCATAAGCCTGGCATGCTACAACACTGCCATCTTACCCATCCTCATGCCAACACATGGCCATGCATACTCACATCCATCCACTCATGGATTTTCGAAACTCACTTGCCTCATCGTCTCAGGTAACAGGACATTCGTCGGTATGTTCATCAACATGCCATAAACTACTTAATGCAAACATGCCAAAACAATCATCATATCAAAAGTTCAAACATGCTTGCCTGGTTCGGAGTAGTCGGAGCCTAGCTCGGTGAAGTTCGCGGCTCCGTCACCTCCTTCGGTATCTACGGTATAAAGAAAATATATGCGCTATCGTAAATACCAAGAGGTGCACAAAAAGTATTCCAAATTTTTTTCAAATAAATCTGATAAAAAACTAGACAAAATTTTAAAGAGGACAGAAAAAGAATCAATCAAAAATACTTTTTTGTTAAAAAGTTATAAAGGTTTTTGTCCAGGGACTCATCTGTAATGAAACAGAAGATTTCCAGGGGCTAGCTTATAAAAACAGAAAACGTTACAGTCTTGAATATGCCAGCCCAGAGGGGAAAGCGTATTTTGCCCGAAGGCGCTTTCAGAAAATGATTCGTTTTAAAGGATCTGAGAGGCTGACGGGCGGGTCCCACTCGTCAGGTTTAAACTTTCAAACGGGGGAAGAAGCTCGTCGGCGCCCGAGAGCCGCGGTGGTCGCCGGCGGCGATCCACGGCGAGGCAGGAAGATCGGAGGGTACCTCCGTGTGCAGGGCGCCCTTCCGCGTCGGTTGGTGGTGGTGGTGGCGGTCGGCGAGCACCACGTCGACGGCGAGCCTTGCTCC
Organism: Triticum aestivum; assembly: GCF_018294505.1. Classification (NCBI taxonomy): domain Eukaryota; kingdom Viridiplantae; phylum Streptophyta; class Magnoliopsida; order Poales; family Poaceae; genus Triticum; species Triticum aestivum. Next base: position 562,524,718 of record NC_057813.1, read on the forward strand.
GGCGGACGGCGGTTCGGGTGTTCGAGGGTCTCGTCGGATGGAGCTGCGAAGGCCAAATTGAGGAGGGGGTTAGACTTCTGGTAGCTAGAGGGGGTAACTGACGGGGTTTGAGCGTCGGCGACGGCCTCACCGGAGCGAATCGAGGTGGAGGACGAGGCGGAACGGGGCGGCCGGAGTCGGGGGAGGAGACCTCCTCGAGGTCCTCCTGGTGGCTTGGCAGGGTCTTGGAGAGGTGCAGTGAGGGTGTGGGGGTCGTGAGCAAGCTCGGGGTCCTTTTTATAGGTGATCCGAGGCGGTGGCCGTGAATGGGGATCTCCGGTGAAGGTTACGGCGGTGCAGTGCTTTGGTCGGGGAGGTTTAGGGGTCGAACGCCATTGTGGGGGTTCACTGGGTCCGTTTGGGTGCTAAACTAGCCGGGATTTGGGTGTTTAGGGCGAGCTCGACGGAACGGGGGTGGCGCGGCCCGTCGGCGGCAGGGAGCACATTCGTGCTTGCCGGGCCACGGCGACGGTGCCACGGGCGTGCGTTGGCATGGCAGGGACACGCGGAGAGCCAAGGGGCGTTGGGCGGCGCCGGGTGGCGTGGTGAGCGGGCTCGGGCCCTCGCTGGCCGCCACGGAAGGTGCAGCCACCGTAGAAGCTTCCAACGCCTGCGAGGCTCGTCGCTACCGACGCCAGGAATCGGCCAAGCGTGCGTGCGGGGTGCTGGTCAAGGGGAAGAGGCTGTGTGCAACGCGCCAGGGCGCACTGTGGCCGCGTGACCGAGTCTGACGAAGGAAAAACGACACTGAATTTCTGAACTTAACTGAAGATGAACAGAATAGTGCATGCAAGGTGTTCGACAGAATGATCTAGGCATCTAGGGATTTTTCCTTGAGCTGAAACTTGGTGGAGTGGCTACTCATTGCTCCAGTAGGCTGCCTGAATTTTGGTGGAATTTTAGAAGAAGTGTAGATATGAATTTCACCAAAATTTGGCAAATCTGGTCCAAACTTGCAGAGACTGAAATTTGAAAAATTTGAAAAGAGGAGGAGTGGATCAAGATGGTTCTGGGTTGTGGGTACAAAGGACCATCCAGGAGAGTTGGTTTGAGGTCAAAACTCAAATGCAAAAGGGTACTTGCTTTGAAAATCTCTCAGGCTCCAAATAATTTGCAGAAAAGATTTGAGGGGAAAGAAAATTAGAATAAAATCCAAAACTTGCTTGGATTAGTTGGGACAGAGAACTTAGGTTGATTACAAGGAGGAGGGGAGGTTTTGGAGGGGTTTTACCACATGGGCAAAATTCAAAGTCATGGGTGGTTTCCAAGATATGAAAATCCCACATTTTCATAGAGTTTATTTTTTTAAAAAAGAATAAAAAATTAAATCCCAAAATAATTTGAGAGGGAACCAACAGAGAAGAATTTTCAAAAGATTAAACACCATAGTTTGAAGAAAAATAAAATCCTTGCCAAAGCAAAGGAAGTTTCTAAGAGGAAGGTTTTCTGGAAAATTTTAAATGGCCTCTTTTCAAAAACCACAAAGTTTATGCTGAAAACCAAATAACATTTTTGGAGTGTCACACGCTTGGGGTGGGTTCACCGGCCATGGCCACGTCTTCACTCGTGAGAAAGGGGGGCAGCGGAGCTAACACTTCCCCTGCCCGATCATCCTCGCAAGGCCAGCAGGGACGCTCTGATAGGGAGTCAGCCCCTGTGACCCCGCTCACTCTGGAGGCACCTGTGCTTGATGTTGTCATTGAGGTTGTCAAGGCCCAAGAGGTCCCTGCCTCCCAAGCTGTGATCACACTGCCATCATCTCCTCCTACTCCGCTGGCTCCCGTCCCCTCTGCCTCTTCCGTCGCTTGGACCGCGCTGCCGAAGAGATGAGCCGGCTGCGGGAGGATCTCCAAGGTGCCGACCCCCGCTTGGTGGCCGGGCGCTTGGAGCTGATCTCCGGCTGGGTTCGCTCTGACACCTCTGTCCGAGCGGCGCTGAGCCAGGCTGTGATGGCTTCCGAGGAGGAGAAGCAAGCCACCTCCCAGGCCATAGCCACTCGCAACGCGGCATTAAAGGATGCATCAACCGTCAAGGGCCCCTGCAAGACGCTAGAGGGCGAGATGCAAGGGCTGCGTGATGAGCTTGCCAAGGAGATTCGCGAGCGCCAGGCAAAGGAGGAGGAGATGAAAGCTCAGGAGGCTGCCTTCAAGGACCGCGACACTGAACTCTGGGCTGACCGCGACCAGCTGAAGACGCTGGAGCAAGCGGTGAAGACGAAGGGGGTTGAGCTGGATGCCAAGGCGAAGGTTTTGGCCGAGGACCGCGCGGCCTTCACACGTTATGAGGAGAGGGCTCGCATGGCATTGAAGACGCTTTACAAAGAGGGTCTGGAGAAGCCGCTGGCTGGAGCCACGGAAGGCCCCGCCAAGCTGGTTCCCTTCCTTGTTGAGACGCTTGAGGAGGTCGTGACCGGCATCGGCCCCATGGCCGAAGTTGAGGCCCGCGTCCTTTCCTCCACAGCGCTGACGCGGATCCTCGGCCACGTCCATCTCCGCCACCTCGACGCCAACCTTGACGACCTTCTGGAGCCCATGGACGCTGAGCGCTCCGCCGCTGCTGCCGAGGTCATAAAGGGTCGAGCGGAGGCCTTGCTGGCATAGTTCCGCGCCTTCAACACCGCGCCCAAGCGAGGCACTGCCGGCTCTGCGGCCTCGGGGGGTGGAGCTGACAAGCGTGACTCCACCACGAGCGGTGGCGCGGCCCAGGGGTGATATTCTTGCGGCTTCTTTCCTGCTTCGATTCCAACATCATGCGTCATGCCTCGTGGAGGCGTTTAAATTTGTGCCCGGTATTGTGAGAACAATCTATGGTCTGTAATATTTGCTTCTGAATTTGCTAGATTTTGCTGTTTCCTTCCTATGCTTGTGTTCTGCGTCGGCAGGGCCCGGCCCCGCATGTACCTCAGCCGCCGTTAGCCCCGACCGGATCACCAGGACGGGGCTAAGGAGTGAGGGGCTACATGGCAAGTTAGGCTCGTGGGTCGCAATGCTCAGGAGTCCCCCTTGACGCGCAAACAGCAAATAGGGAGAGGATAGGAGAGAGGATCTATCGTTCTAAGTCGGCAGGGCCCAGCCCCGCGCATACCTCGACCTCCGTTAGCCTTTCGGAACTAAGGAGTGAGGGGCTACGTGACCAGATAGGCTACTGAGTCACGATGCTCAGGAGTCCCCCTTGATGCTCAAATGGGTCTTCGTACCTTGGCTCCGCTCGGGGAGAGGCGCGGCACGCGATGACTAGGTCCGGGGGACCTAGCTGGGTGGTGTGTGCTTGGGCATCACCCGGGCGCAGCCCCCGTGCCCAGCCCCCTCGCATGGCGCTCCCGAGGGGAGGCGTTGTGATGAGGCCAGACGCAGAGCTCTGGGCTCCCTGAGGTTGATACAGCCATGGGCTGCCCCCAGTTGTTTATCACCAGCGCGGAGCATAGCGCTTCCATATATGTACGGTCATAGCCGCTCCTCAGTGGTGTCATTAGTCAGCATGGAGCATGGTGCTTCCACTGGTGCGTGGGAGGGGGGCTCCCCTCCGGGAGGAGCCCCCGGGGCGTGTACAGCCCGCCCTGACACGTGGCTGGCATGGTAGGGCTAGGAGAGGTGTATCTGGGCACCCGTGAGCCAGCGTAGGACTCACGAGGCCCTATCTCAAGGCGGGTTGCGCCTGGCTCTAGGACTTTGACGGTGGTACGTTCCTGCAAGATGGTTAAAATGCAAATGCTCTACGTCCTCAGGTCCCGGCCCTCGAGCGAGCTCAGCCACCGCTGGTATGCCAGATCGCAATGCCGTGGACAAGGCCAGGGGGTGAGGGCTGGAGAGCCAGTAAGAGCTCCTGAGTCGCGATGCTCAGGCGCCCCCCTTTTAACGTGCAAGCAATTCACATGATGGAGAAGAGGCTCGTGGTAGGCGGCAAGCGATTATCATACGCATGTTAAGAATAAAGAGGCAATGCAACTTAGATAGACACAAGGAAAGGCACACGCCACTGGGTCAAGCCCGAGCGGCTTGGGGATGATGCAGCCCGAGGGGCGCCCAGAACAAGGTAAGCTGAAGACATAAGAAAAACGGATACATGCCATAGGGATAGGCCCACGTGACCTGGGAATGATGCAGCCCTGAGGGTGCTCCCAGCTGAAATGAAACTTGAGAGATGTCACCTGATATCATTGCAGAGCGAGTGTCGGAGCAGCTGATGGTGCGTGGTGAAGAAGTCGATCTTCACGAGCCTTCGGAACTCCGAGCCTCGGAAGGCTCAGGAGGTCCAGGCGGCTCGGCAAGGTCCATCTCCGTCTCCTCCAGGAGTGCGCGGTGCTTGGCGACCTGAGCTTCCAGAATGCCCCTTGTCGGTGTCAAAACCGGCGGATCTCGGGTAGGGGGTCCCGAACTGCGCGTCTAGGCGGATGGTAACATGAGACAAGGGACACGATGTTTTACCCAGGTTCGGGCCCTCTTGATGGAGGTAAAACCCTACGTCCTCCTTGATTAATATTGATGCTGTGTGTTACAAGAGTAGATCTACCACGAGATCAAGGAGGCTAAACCCTAGAAGCTAGCCTATGGTATGATTGTTGTTCGTCCTACGGACTAAAACCCTCCGGTTTATATAGACACCGGAGAGGGCTAGGGTTACACAGAGTCGGTTACAATGGGAGCAGATCTACATATCGTATCGCCAAGCTTGGCTTCCACGCCAAGGAAAGTCCCATCCGGACACGAGACGAAGTCTTCAATCTTGTATCTTCATAGTCCAGGAGTCCGGCCAAAGGTCATAGTCCGGCTATCCGGACACCCCCTAATCCGGGACCCCCTCAGTAGCCCCCGAACCATGCTTCAATGACGATGAGTCCGGCGCGCAGATTTGTCTTCGACATTGCAAGGCGGGTTCTTCTCCAAATTCCATATACCTATTGAATAGTGTCCGGCTTCTCGTGAATGTTGCACTCCTTGGCTTCTGCGCCCAATAATGGCCATCTTCCACGTGTCAAGCGAATGCGAAAAGCCAGGGTGTTTTTTCATTTACCCCCCTAGCTGTGCAAATGAGCCGCCTATAAAAGAGACGGGGATTTAGATCCAAATCACACCATCTTCTCTCCGCGAGCATTCATCGAAGTGCATTCGACAGAGATCCATTCCATCATGGCCAGTCGATGCAGTTCCTCCTCTCGCCCCCCAGCCCTCAGCCTAGAGATTGGGAGAGATGCTCCGTCTCGCACAGCGAGCTAGTGGCGCTCCAAACCAAGGGGTTTCTCCCCAAGCCTACATGGTCCCAGTTTGAGCCGGGCTTGCCACCTATAATGGTGGAGAGCAAGCGGAGAGCATCCCCAATCCCTCCAAAGGAGAGTGGGTATGCCTTGTCCCTTGTTTGATAAGAGGGCTCGGATTTCCAACTCATCCGTTTCTCCGGGGGCTCCTGGAGTTCTACGGCCTCCAGTTGCACAACCTTACGCCTGCCTCTATATTGCATATTGCGGGCTTCGTAGCCCTTTGCGAGCTGTTTTTGGGCATCGAGGCTAATTTCACGTTGTGGAAGAAGCTGTTCTGCCTTGTGCCCCGTTCTCAGGAGGGGTCGATATATCAAGTGGGCGGAGCCGAACTATGGTGCATTGCCGGGACCGGATATCTATCTGGAACCCCAAAGAAGGCGTTCGAAGACTGGCCTTCAGAATGGTTTTATATAGAAGACGTCCCCCTGTCGAACCCTGTTCGGATCGGCCTCCCTGAGTTTAATAATGCTCCTTTGAAGAAGCGCCTAAGCTGGCGTCCACGGAGCCCTCAGAAGGAAAATGACAAGGACGTCCTTTACCTGATGAGCCGGATAAGGTTGTTAGCTCATTCCGGACTAAGCATGATCGAGGTCATGGCCACATGCATTATGCGGGGGGTGCAGCTGCTTTAGTATAGAGGCCACCCCATGTGGGATTTCAACGGGGAGGACGACGCCACCCGGTGCGGTCGTAAGGGGCCGGAATCGGCTGCCGCTCTAATAAAGATCTTGTCCGCTTTGTACAAGGGAGAAGAGGAGGAATTCCTCCGCGTCAACCCACGGGGCGGATTTCCTATGTACAATTCTCCAAGCTGGGTAAGCGGACACTTTCACTGACCCATCCGTTCCATATTCCCATAGTTAAGTATTCAGTCTAGCAATTTCAACGCAGGAGCTACGCTAGGCTGTAAAGGATATAAACAGCCCTCCTCCACAGCCCGAGGACCTGGAACGGTCCTTCGACCCAGACTCCCAAGAGGACCCGGACTTATCTGTGGAGATGATCGATGGGTTGTTTCATCAATTGAGCAAGGACAACACCTTGGTGGCCACTACGACCGATTATCCTGGACTACTTCCAGCCTCACAAGTAACCGAGGCCGAAGTCCCCGTACTTTTAAGATGATCCATACGTGCTTATTTTTATCACCGTTGACCAATGGCGTTTTTGTAGGGGAAGTTCTTGAGGCGGAGGGCCGAGCCCGCGGTGGCTAGCCAACAAGGGGCATCAAAGCCCAGCAGGCTGAAAAGAAGTGCGGTCCGGATTGAGACGCCGGCACAATGGTATGGCATGCCATTTTATTCCCAAGTTTTATTCCCTCAAGGTATACTAACGCTCATGCTCTCTTCAGAAAAAAGAGCGCTCGCCGGACTATATCTGGAGAGGTTTCCAATCGCCCCTCCACCGGCCAGGCTCCAAGGCCGGGTCCGGAAGCGGAGGCGAACACGAGGCGCGCACCTGGCGCTCCTCCGACAGAGGATGCGGACGGGCTGTCTGCCACCAATTCCGAGGTGGAGAGTGCCATGAACCACAGGCGTCGCCGGATAGTTCTTCGTGACGCCTGTTTCTCGCAAGAGGCATTGGATGCCTTCAATACGGGAGATGCATACCTCCGTGCCGCTCAAAATGGTCTAGCCAGAGCCACAAAGCAGTATGTAAAAGACATACATGTGAGAAAATTTGATGGTTATATATGTCAGTAGCCCCCGAGACTTGAAACAGTTAGAATAAATGATTTAAGGATCATTTGTTATGCAGGATCTTACAGAAAAGAATACCCGACTATCCCAGGAGCTGGAAGAGTGCAAAGCCCAACTTGAAGCCGCACTAGCCGCGGCGGGGGAGACCAAGGAGACCCCCTCTGGTAATATATGCTTCGAAAGATAAGTATGTTGTGAAGTGCGGCGTGTGTGCAAATCTGACAATAACATTCCAGATGGCGCCGGAGTGGATCCGGACAAGCAACAACTCTTGCGCCAGTTAAAGGCCGGCGAGAGCGTGCTTACGAGGGTGAGGCAAGAAAAGAATAATCTCCAAGATACCAACACCCAGCTGAGCGAGGAACTAAAGGATGTTCGTGCTCAGCTGTCGGACTCCGTAAAGGAGAATCGGCGGCTTCGACGCGGCATTTTTAGTAAGTGCTTGAATGAACTTCGAAAAAGAGTTCGGCGAGGAAGTCGATTGATAGAGTTATGTCTGTAGGTATGCTGACAGGTCGGCCTGCAGAGGAAATTCCCAGTTCTACGGGTGACGTTCTTCCCAAGCTCTCACAACTGCACGAACGAGTTTGGCAGGTAATGCAAGGCGTCGCCCAGGCCTTGTGGCCATCCGTCTCCATGCCCGAAGGCCTTGGAGAGCTTGCAGAGAAGCTGAAGGGAGCGTGGTGGCACTTCCTATTATGGAAGATATCGGCCTGCCGTCAAGGCGCTAGGGAGGCCTGGTCCATGGTGAAGACGTGGTACACGAAGGCTGACCCAAACCACATGGCCGAGGTCGGACCTGTGGGGCCCGATGGGAAGGAGATCCCTGAGAGTTTAGTGTACGGCCAGGTAGAGTTGGCTGCCAAATATTCCCAACAGGACTGTAAACTAGACAACCTGTTGGATGGTATTGAAGAGGAGTATACCCAGTCAAATTGACTATGTAATTTAAGATGACATGTAAAATGCCTTCTAGCCAGATTGTAGATCGTTTGTCATGGCGGACCTTTTCGCTTCAACCTCAGGACCCGATAGTCCGGAGTGTGTCCGAATACCCTCTCAGTTATGTAAGAACCGGGGCATGCGTGGAGACCAGGCGTAGGGGTCATTAGTTCTTGAACAGACAAGTTCCCAACTAGTTATGTTATATTTCATGGTTAGTAAGAAACATCTTCCAGGGAGAATAGTTTCGTTAGGGGTTCCTTTCCCTAGGAGGCATGCCCTAAAGTGCATGTCCGGACTGCGAAAAAAGTAGAAAAGCATCTGGGGGCGGATAAATAAACGAGTGAGAAATCATCTTTAGTTCACCGACCGGATATTCCCTTAAGAACGCTAGCTTTCGGCTTCACCCAGTCTGAGGTACACATCTGGCTGACCCGGCAGTAACAATCGCAGAGGTGCTCCCTTTACCGCCTAGTCAAACAATCGGGAACGTAGGGGTAAGTACAGGAGCCAGGCGACCCAGCTAGGCCAAAACATAAGTCATATCGATGCATATAATGGTTAATAAAAGGTACATGCGGAAGTGTGACACATGTGTTGGGCATGAGGCCCGTATAAACCAGCTTCTGTTAAAGAAGCCCCCAGGTATAATGAGCGCGGATAGAGTGTCAATTGTGTGCGAACAAGGCGCGAGCGAGCCCTTAAAGGCTGTAGGAGAAAAGGAAGGAGAAGGAGAGAAATATAAAACAACTAATTTGTAGAAATAGACAGACGAAGGAGACGAACACAGAGTCCGACGCTAGGCCTAGAATCTTTGGAGACGGGCTGCATTCCATGGGTTCGGCTCGAGTCGGTTATCCGATGCATCTCGCACACGGTATGCTCCACTAGTCAGGACTTGGTCAATAATGAAGGGACCTTCCCATTTGGGCTTGAGTTTGTCCTTTTTCTTGTCCAGCAGGCGTAGAACTAACTCGCCAACATTGTAAGTTTTGGCCCGTACTTCTCTGCTTTGATATCTTTGAGCCTGCTGTTGATAGAATGTGGAACGGGCTTTTTCCATGTCACACTCCTCCTCCAGGGCGTCCAAGCTGTCCTGCCAATTGAGTTCGGCTTCTCTTTCTTCGTACATGCGCACGCGAGGTGAGTCATGAATTATGTCGCAGGGCAGAACTGCCTCTCCACCGTATACCATAAAGAATGGTGTGAATCCGGTTGTGCGATTCAGCGTGGTCCGGAGCCCCCAGAGTATGGAGTCGAGCTCCTCTACCCAGTGTGTGTTGGATTCCTTGAGGGAGCGCAATAATCTGGGTTTGATGTCGCTCATGATTAGACCATTTGCTTGCTCGACTTGACCGTTAGTTTGTGGGTGATAGACTAAAGCGTAGTCGAGCTTGATGCCCATGTTTTTGCACCAGAGTTTGACCTCCTCGTCCGTAAAGTTCGTGTCGTTATCAGTGATGATGCTGTGCGGGATGCCGTAATGGTGTACAACCCCTGATATGAAGTCTATCACCGGTCCAGATTCAGCCGTCTTAACAGGCTTGGCCTCTATCCGTTTGGTGAATTTGTCCACCATGACCAGTAGGTATTTCTGCTTGTGGGTTCCTCCTTTAAGGGGTCCAACCATGTCAAGCCCCCAGACCGCAAAGGGCCAGGTGATGGGTATAGTTTGGAGGGCGGTGGGTGACATATGGCTTTGGTTAGCAAAGAGTTGGCAACCAATGTATCGTTGGACTAAGTCTTGAGCATCTGCCCGGGCCGTCGGCTAATAAAATCCTGTACGGAAGGCCTTACTTACAAGGGCCCGGGCTGCGGTGTGGTGCCCGCTGCGTCCGTCATGAATTTCGGCCAGAAGATTCTGCCCTTCCTCTTTGGAGATACACCTTTGAAGGACTCCGGTGGTGCTTTTCTTACAAAAGCTCTCCTTCATGGACTTTATAGGCTTTAGATCGCCGCACTATGTAGCGTGCCTCGTTTTGGTCCTCGGGGAGTTCCTGCCTAGTTAGGTAGGCTAGGAATAGTTCTGTCCACAGGGCAATGACTGCCATTATTACGTGGGCTGAGGGCATTACTTCATCGGCAGAGCCTCCCGTTGTGTCAGAATGTTCGGTGTTGGGCGGTGCGGTTGGGTCCGCGCTGTTATTTCCGGATTCCCCTTCCCATGATACGGATGGCTTGAATAGCCTCTCCAAGAAAATGTTGGGGGGGACTGCATCGCGCTTTGCGCCGATGCGTGCCAAGATGTCCGCTGCTTGATTGTTTTCCCGGGCTATATGGTGAAATTCGAGCCCCTCGAACCGAGCTGACATTTTTAGGACGGTGTTGCGATAAGCTACCATTTTCAGATCCTTGGCATCAAAGTCTCCATTTATTTGGGATAACGCGAGGTTCGAATCCCCACGCACCTCTAGGCGTCGGATGCCCATGGAGACTGCCATCCGGAGACCATGTAGAAGGGCCTCGTATTTGGCTGCGTTGTTGGAGTCCGTATACATTATCTGGAGTACGTATTGAACTGTATCACCTGTTGGGGACGTCAGAACGACGCCAGCCCCCAGACCAGCAAACATTTTGGAGCCGTCAAACTGCATGATCCAGTTGGAATATGTGCCGTACTCTTTAGGGAGTTCGGCTTCAGTCCATTCGGCGACGAAGTCGGCCAAAACTTGCGACTTAAAAGCTCGCCGTGGCTTATAGGTTATGTAGAACGGGAGGGGCTCACTGGCCCATTTGGCAATCCGGCCCGTCGCGTTGCGGTTGTTTATAATATGTTTAATGGGTACTTCGGAGGCTACTGTTATCGAACACTCTTGAAAGTAGTGTCGCAGCTTCCGGGATGCCATAAACACCACGTATGCTATCTTTTGATAATGCGGGTACCGTGACTTACATGGAGTGAGGACAGTGGACAAGTAGTAAACTGGGTTTTGAAGGGGGAATTTGTGTCCGTCTGTTTCTCGTTCGACGACGAGTACTGCGCTTACAACTTGATAAGTTGCCGCAATGTATAATAGCATTGGTTCGCCGATGTTGGGCGCGGCCAGGACCAGGTTTGTTGCCAATATGGCTTTTATTTCTTCGAGTCCGGCCGTGGCGGCATCCGTCCACTCAAAGTGTTCGGTGCACCGGAGGAGGCGATAAAGGGGTAATGCCTTTTCTCCCAAGAGGGAGATAAAGCGGCTTAGAGCCGCCACACATCAAGTCAATTTTTGTATTTGTTTGAGGTCCTTTGGAATATCCAATTGTGACAGAGCTCGGATTTTGGCCAGGTTTGCTTCAATTCCTCTACCGGATACAATGAAGCCCAAGAGCTTTCCGGCTCGCACACCGAAAACGCATTTTTCCGGGTTGAGCTTGATGTCATATGTTCGGAGGTTATCGAGTGTGAGCCTCAAGTCGTCTACTAGAGTTTCGATATGCTTGGTTTTGACGACCACGTCATCTGCGTACGCTTCTATTGTTTTATCGATCTGGTTTGCCAAACATGTCTGAATCATGCGCTGATATGTTGCGCTGGCGTTTTTGAGCCCGAAGGGCATTGTGTTGAAGCAGAATGGGCCGTATGGGGTGATGAATGTTGTTGCTGCTTGGTCTGGCTCTGCCGTCTTAATTTGATGGTAGCCGGAGTATGCATCGAGGAAACACAATGAATTGTGTCCTGCGATAGCATCGATAATTTGATCGATGCGGGGGAGGGGGAAGGGATCCTTTGGGCAAGCCTTGTTGAGGTCCTTGAAATCGACGCATAGGCGCCAGGATTTGTCCTTCTTTGGTACCATCACCAGGTTTGCTTGCCAGTCTAGATGTTCTATATCTTTGATGAATTCGGGCTCTAGTAGTTTGGCTGGCTCCTCTACCATGGCTTGTCTCTTAGGTTCGGAGAAATGCCGAAGAGCCTACTTGACAGGCTTGAATCCTTTTAGGATGTTTAGGCTGTGCTCGGCCAGCCTGCGTGGAATTCCTGGCATGTCTGAAGGGTACCAGGCAAAAATGTCCCAATTTTCGCGTAGGAATTCTCGTAGTGCGGCGTCTACATCAGGGTTTAAGTGCACCCCGATGGAGGCCGTTTTTGTAGGGTCCGTTGGATGGACTTGGAATTTGACTATTTCGTCCGCCGATTTAAAGGAGGTGAACTTGGTTCTTCTATCGAGTATCACGTCATCCCTGTTCACCATGGAGCGCAGCGCAGTCAGTTCTTCGGCCGCTAGGGCTTCAGATAGTGCCTCAAGGGCCAGTGCGGCTGCCTTATTTTTGGCGCGGAGTTCTATGTCCGGGTCACTAGCAAGGGTGATGATTCCGTTGGGTCCGGGCATTTTGAGTTTCATGTACCCGTAATGGGGTATAACTTGAAAAATTGTGAATGCCTCTCGCCCTAATAAAGCGTGGTACCCGCTACTGAACGGGGACACATGAAACGTGACCTCCTCGGACCTGTAATTATCCGGCGTGCCAAACACCACATCCAGTGTGATTTTTCCTGTACAACATGCTTCCTAACTGGGGATTATTCCTCTAAAGGTTGTGTTGCTTCGCTCTATGCGGCTACAGTCTATTTCCATTTTTTGAAAGGTTTCCTCATAAATGAGGTTCAATCCGCTGCCACCGGTCATGAGTACCTTGGTAAGGCGAAAGCCGTCCACTATTAGACTGAGGACCAATGCGGCTGGTGCTCGGGCTGTTCGGAATTTAGGTTCATCACTGGCATTAAAGGTAATAGCCGTGTCACTCCATGGGTTTATTGTTGCTACTTGGTAGACTTCAGCAAGGCTACAGAGTGTTCGTTTCCTCATATTATTTGATGCGAAAGTCTCGAAGACTGTTAATACCGTACTGGTATCCCTGGGCTTGTGCTCTGTGAATTCTGGAGTTAGTAGCTCCTCGCCACTCCTGGCCACCTGCCGGAGTATCCAACATGCTCTAAGGCTATGAGTTGGTATGGCGCCCTCTGTACTATGAATTTTACAGGGTCCATTGAGCCATCCCTCCAGTAGGGTTCCATGCCCTATAGAGGCTATGAGTTGGTATTGAGCCACCTGCCTGGTGATAATGCACCCTTTTATTTCGGACTGGGGTTGTATTCAGGGCCGGATTCTCCCAAAATTTTATTTTGGTTTTCCAGGCGCTTTCCATCGCACAGTACTTTCGTACTATGGATGCCAAGTCGGCGAAGCGTGTAATTTCACGGCGACTTATGGCGTTGAGGATTCTGTTGTCCATGCAATTATTGCAGAAGAATGAAATTGCATCCTCCTCGTGGCAGTCCTGTATACTGTTCATAACTAGGAGGAATCTGGCCCAGTAATGGTGTACTGTTTCTATGGGCTCTTGCCGAATTTGGGATAGATCCCTTATATTTGGGTGGGCGGGTGGAATTAAATCCGGAACCTCTCCCAATCTGAGACTCAGGGGCCAAGGAGTTTCCGAACTCGGAAGCTTGGGTTCTTGGATGTTGTCCAATGAATCTAGCCCGTTGCCTGACATTAGGTTTAGGGCTTGAGTGACGTCCTCCCCTCCCTGGGTATCTGGCTTGGAGGGGTCGGGAATCCGGACATAACTAGTCCATAAGATAGATGAAGACTTGCCGCATTGTTCCTCCACCACTGTGACGTGGTAGGTGACCTGGGGAGAGTTAATCTCTCTCGTATCGGGATTAAGCCCAATCTGATCATAGTCTATAGCGACTCCCAGGGCGGCGATGTGATCCAAGAGCTCGTTTAAGGAAGAGAGCTCCACCGGATCTAACTTCTCGGCGAGTTCCGAGTTGACGTGGAGATTGCTTTTGATGACCCGAGAAGTCATCGTCGGCGCGGCGGCCAAACAGACGGTCATAAGAAAACCCCCTAGCCGGAGAGTTTGGCCGATAGCCAAAGCTCCTTTAGCGACAACGCCGTCTTTAAAGACGGGATGAGGCATCCTTCCTGATGGCGACGGCACAACGGAACTCAATGAAAGCACCAATGTCGGTGTCAAAACCGGCGGATCTCAGGTAGGGGGTCCCGAACTGTGCGTCTAGGCGGATGGTAACAGGAGACAAGGGACACGATGTTTTTACTCAGGTTCGGGCCCTCTCGATGGAGGTAAAACCCTACTCCTGCTTGATTAATATTGATGATATGGGTAGTACAAGAGTAGATCTACCACGAGATCAGAGATGCTAAACCCTAGAAGCTAGCCTATGGGATGATTGTTGTTCGTCCTACGGACTAAAACCCTCCGGTTTATATAGACACTGGACAGGGCTAGGGTTACACAGAGTCGGTTACAATGGGAGGAGATCTACATATCGTATCGCCAAGCTTGGCTTCCACGCCAAGGAAAGTCCCATCCGGACACGGGACGAAGTCTTCAATCTTGTATCTTCATAGTCCAGGAGTCCGGCCAAAGGTCATAGTCCGGCTATCCGGAGACCCCCTAATCCTGGACTCCTTCACCCCTCATCCTGACGATGGTCTTCGTTCCTTCTTGGTGGTGGTGGCATAGGAGGAAGGCCTACGGTGCCTTGCGGGCGATCCTCGCGAGGCTGATCTCTCCAAGCCCCTTGCGAGGCCGGTCACGCCAGCCTTGGCGAGGGCCACGGTCGTCTCATCGTCCTCCACCTCTTCCTCCTCCTCGGCCATAGCCTCGGTCGTTATGCTCGGGGCTTCGACCGACACGGCCTTCTCGCACGGCCCTGAGCTCTTGGCATTTGTTGGTGTAGTGGGTGTGGAGATCGTGGTACACATAGTACCGGCTGCCCTTGGATGACTCCGGCTGGTCCCTCCCGCGCTTCGTGTCCGGCTCTGCTGTGAGAACAACTGCTCCTTTGCGCTTCACATCCTTGGCCTTGGCTTTCTTCTCTTCTGGATCAGCGGCTGGGAGCTTGAGAAGGGAGAGGCGTCCCTCCTTAGCCCTTGCGCACTTGGTCGCCAGGTTGAACAACTCTAGAGACGTGCACAGATCTTCATGTATTGCCAGCTCTTCCTTCATCTTGATGTCGCGGACACTGTCAGATAACGCTGAGATGATGGCCTCCTCGGTCACCCAGGGGATCTTGAGGCGAGCGCTATTGATGCACTGGATGTACTTCTGCAAGGTCTCTCCAGGTTGCTGCTTGATGCGGCGCAGGTCACCCACGGCCGGTGGACGGTCGCGAGTGCCCTGAAAGTTGGCGATGAAGCGAGTGCGCATCTTGTCCCAGGAGGAGATCGTGTCAGGATGTAGGTTCAGGAGCCAGGTGCGGGCACCGTCTTTGAGCGCAATGGGAAACCAGTTTGCCATGACCTTTTCGTCCCCATTGGCGGCTTCGATGCTCAGCTCGTAGAGCTGCAAGAACTCTGCGGGGTCGGCAGTGCCGTCGTAGCGAGGAGGCAGGTCAGGTTTGAACTTGCCCGGCCAGGCGACATTGCATAGCTCGGTGGTGAAGGCGCGGCAGCCTGCGGTGGCCACCGGAGCTCTCTGCTGACGCGGGGCTTGCTCCTGGGGATTCTCGCGCACTGCCGCCTGGAGCAACGCGGGGTCTTGACGCGCTGGCACAGGGTTCGGTCATGTCGTGCCGGTGCTGGGAGCATGCGAGCGCCTTCTTGGGGACGGGGGATTTCTTGGCAGCTCCTTGCTTGTCGCGCGGGGTGCTGGACGTGGTGGATCTCGCCCTGGGGCCGCGCGCCTTCGAGCTAGGGTGCCATCTTTGGGAGGAGGTGGCGGAGGTACCTCCTGTGCTGCACCACCCGCACAGGACGGAGGGTGAGGCAGCGAGAGGGATGGTGCAGGGGAGCCCGCTGCGGCGCTGACGAGCTCGGTGATGCGAGCGAGCCACTCCCCATAGAGATCGTCGATGGGACGGTAGTGCAAGAGCTCACGCGCCAAGAGCAGCGCGGCATGCGCGTCCGCGGGGGCGCGACGGGCGTGGGACGACGAGCCAGCTGGAGTCAATGACAGGGTGGTGGTGCGGCCTTCCTGCCGCACCAACGGATGCAGCAACGAGGCCTACTGCTCGTTCCCTGCCAGGCCGGTGGCGGCATTGGCGGCAGGCGACGGGGAACGACGGGGACACCTGCCGACGGGGGTCGTCTGAGCGACGCGAGCGGCGAGAGCAGCCCGACGCTCGGCACGAGCCCGGCGAGCGTCAGCCATGGACATGACGGATGATCGAACACGGAACAACGGAAGAGAGATTCCGACACACCCCTACCTGGCGCGCCAAATGTCGGATGTTGGATTTCGGCAGACCCTTAAAGTTCGAACTCTGGGGTGCATGCGAAGATCTTCCCCCTACCAATCCGCGTCTGATGGCCTTGTGAGAATCTAAGCTAAACCATGAACAACACAACGGACACAAAATTTATACTGGTTCGGGCTACTTTTGTGGTGTAATACCCTACTCCAGTGTGTGGTGTGGTGGATTGCCTCAGGGCTGATGATGACCAATACAAAGGGAAGAACAGCCTCGCGAGAGGTGTTCTTGAGCTGATGCGGTGTTCTACTTGGGATGGACCTTCATGTCTCTGGCTGATATGATCGCCTCTCCCTCCTAACCGTGGTGGCTAGTCCTATATATAGAGGCCCTGGTCCTCTTCCCAAATATTGAGCGGGAAGGGCGCCAACAACAACCATTTTGAAGGGGAACATCTAGTACAAGTTATCCTGACTAAAGTTGGTCTTCGGCTGCAAAAGGCACTAGTGATGACGCTGTCTTGGGCTCCACGGTGACCTCCATCCTGCCGCTCTGCTGGTCTTGGTCTCATTGCACCAGAATGGTAACCTTTGCCTGATGCCTCGGTACTCTGCGCCTGTGCTTGCTCCCTATGCACCAAAGAGGAAACAAGGACACTGCGCAGGCCGGCACCCACCTGGTCTTCGATCGTCACGGCTTGCGTCACGAGCACCTCGCGAGGTACCCTTGCCTTGATCTCTCTGCCTCTTCGCAAGCTATCCTGGCGAGGCCGCTCCTGAGGAAGCCTCATGTCGGCCGCCCCGCGAGGCTTGGCCCCTCGTGAGGGTCTTGAGTTTGCGCTGATGAAGATGGTCCATGTTGGGCCACCACTCGAGCCACGCCGCAGGCTGCAGGCAGGCAAGTCTGGGGACCCCCGTTCCCAGAACGCTGACAATCATCTTTTGAAGGCCACCGACACCGCGTCAGCTAGAGCTTGACATTCCTGGAGGTGACGAGGAGCAGACGACTCCCGCTCCTCCAAGTCCGGCACATCTTCAGGACACTCCTCCTGCTTCAACTCAGCCAACGCGTGAGGCCACTCCTCCTCCTCCAAGTCCACCAACGTGTGTCACTTCTCCTCCAAGTGCGACACCGCGTCAGCCATCTCCGCTACCTCAGCAATCACGGAAGAGAGCCGCTGCAGCTATGGTGCGTAGCAGTACAAGTCGAGGTAGTACAGGAGGTACAGGCGGAGGCAAGAAATTTCAATATGGTCAAATCCTCGGGCCTCTTCCGTAGAGGCCTTACGACATGACCGAGGAGCAAAACGAAGCCATAGTGAGGGCCCAGGTGGACGCCATTTTGGACTGAAACCGCCACTGTCACCAAGGGAGAAAGTGCCTGAGGATAAGATTGACCACTTTATTTGTATGGCTAAAGCACCAGCTCCCAAGCCTGTTGACTCAGACTATGAGCGCTAAATCAGGAAGGCACATCGAGCATGAAAAAAGAAGGGGTCGAGCTCAAGCTCGAGCCAAGCAGCTGGCCAAAAATGCAGGAAAACCGTTCCCCAGCTGGGAGAATAGGCGGCGCAATTGAACCCCCTGCTTGTTGCACTAACACACGAGAGTACCGGTGTCGGTCAGCTGGTAATAACCGATGAGCATAGAAGGCAGGCTGAAATGCTCGGTATCACTGTTGGACAACTCCTCGAGATTGAGCCCATGTCTTCGCTTAGAGAGGAGGACATAAAACCGAAATATGTTCGCGGCCAACCTTTGGTCAAGCCTGAGGAGGTCAAGAACCTCCCAACGAGAATGTATGAATTGCATGATTGGTACATGAAAATTACCAAGAGTTCCAATCAGAGTCCCTCATGGTGAAAGTCAAGGAAGAGCATTACTTCCATAAGCTAGCTCTGACCATTGAATATTCAGAACTATTTCGGTTATTCAATCAAGAAGCACTCGGCAAAGCTCTCATCAGTTGCTATTGTCTGTAAGTGATTTCTTTCTGTAATTTAAGTCCCAAGCTAGCTGTAGTGCTCATTGATCAATCATTACCTGTAATTATCCTTACTATATTATTTTCTGTGGTATTATGTAGGATGAAGATGTATGAAATGAAAAAAGGTAGACGCTATGGCATTTGGTTCATTGACCCAAATACCATTAATGAAGAAACATGGACATATGCATGGTATAAAGTAGATGTATAGAAAAACATGCTACAGTTCTTGAAGCGCCTCAATACCAATGAAGATATACTACTTCCTTACAACATCCGGTGAGTCACACTGTCTTGTACTACAAATTCTGTTTTTGCTTACTAGCTAGCTAGATGTTAATAATTAAGTGTATAGGGTTTAGGGTAGTTGATGTGTGTTATGCACATGCCCGCTTAATTAAGACATGCAAACGTGTGCACATGTAGTTACCATTGGATGCTGTTAATCATTAAAGTTGACGATGAAACAGTTGAAGTACTGGACTCACTACTTAAAAAACAAAGTGACTACTCAATCTTGAAGGGGATAGTCAACAGGTAATTTCAATCATTATTAACTATATGTCGGCCTCTTTAGTTCATCATTTCCTGATATCAAGTATTTAATAACTCGTTTATTCATTTTCTTTGCCGGCGGGTAGGGTTGGGCAAAGTTCAAGAAAGAGGTTCCAGGCGAATGGAAAGAAAAGTTGTATTGGTTTCAACCCAAGGTATAATTAATTAAGTAGTACTAGCTAGCTACCATCTCTTTAATTCTAGTTTTACTACCATTTATTATCGTGATCGATTAATTATTATCTGATTAAATTCTATTCTCGTAAAGGCCCTGAAGCAGGCAAAGGGGACTGAAGAGTGTGGATACTACGTCTGCGAGAACATTCGCATGATGGTGTCTGAAAGGACCAGATCTGATAGATAGCTATGGGTATGTTTGCCAGAACACTATTCACAATTTTTACATCATTATCGATATCTAGTCATAAAACTAATACACATGCATATTGATCTCCTTCTTAACAGTTCAATGAGGTGCGGGAGATGCTCCTACCAAAGGAAACGAAAAAGAATAACATGTGTATATGTGTGAATAATGGTGGTTGTGAGACATTCGATGATATATATGCATAACATGTACAATATGTAGTATCATAAAATACCAACAAACGAAAAAGAATTAAATGGAAAAAACAAAATTAAAGGAAAAATAAATCATGAAACCAAAACCCCCAAACATTTTAGTACCGGATGGTGTTACAAGGCGGTACTAAAGGCCCCCCCCACCCGCCCCCGGCGCTGGCACGTGCCACGTGGTGGCCCTTTAGCGGCGGATCATGTAGAACCGGTACTAAAGGGGGGACCTTTAGTCCCCACACTAAAGGGCCTTACGAACCGATGCTATAGCCCGGTTCTGCACTAGTTATACCCAATACAATGGAAAATCGTATAAGTGCACTAGTTCGGCGAAGAGATGATGATAAAAGTGTAGTAAGGATAGTAGATATGAGTTTTTGTAGTGCGAACAATATAAAACAACAAGGTAGTAAATGGTAAAACAGAGCACAAACGGTATTGCAATGATGGAAAATGAGGCCTAGGGTCTGTAGTTTCGCTAGTGCAATCTCTCAACAATGCTAACATAGTTGGATCATATGATTTTCCCTCAAAGTGCAATAAAGAACCACTTCCGAGTTCCTATTAGTGGAGAACAAAAGATATATATTTTTTGTAGGGTACGAAACCACCTCAAAGATATTCTTTCCGATCAATCTATCCTAGAGTTCATACTAAAATAATAGCAAGCTGTTCTTTCCGATCGATCTAATCAAGAGTTCGTACTAAAATAACACCATATGATACATATCAACCAACTCTGATGTTACCTATATACCCCAATGTCACTGCGAGTACCCGTGAGTTAATTATACGATATGTATCAAACAATTTCACCTTCATAATACTCAATCCACACAAAGAACTACAAGGGGACCCCAAAGTTTCTATCGGAGAAAAGATAATAAAAATGTGCATCAACCCCTATGCATAGATTACCCCAATATCACCGCGGGAATCCGCAAGTTGAGTGCCATAACATATATCAAGTGAATCAAAATAATACCCCATTGTCACCATGGGTATTCATATGCAAGACATATATCATGTGTTCTCATATCTGAACATTCAATCTGACAAGACAAATCTTCAAAGGGTAAAGATTCAATTCATCACATCAAGAGTAGACAGGGGAGAAACATCATATCATCCATCTACATTAACAAACCTCATGATACATCAAGATCATGACCTCTCAAGATCGCGCGCGCGCGCGCGCGAGAGAGAGAGAGAGAGAGAGAGAGAGAGAGAGATTAAACACATAGCTACTGGTACAAACCCTCAGTCCTGAGGGTGGACTACTCCCTCGTCGTTGTGGTGGCCGCCGGGATGATGAAGATGGCCACCGGTGATGATTCCCCCCTCCGGCAGGGTGCCAGAACGGGGTCTAGATTGGATCTCGTGGACATAGAGGCCTTGCGCTGGCGGAACTTCTGATCTAGGGCTACCCCGAAGGGCTTTGGAATATTTTAGAATTTATAGGGTGATGAGGCGGTTTAGGGGGCGCCCGAGGTGGGCAGCACCCACGAGGGTGCGCCTGGGCCTCCTGGCGTGCCTTGGTGGGTGCTTCTCCCCTCGACCAGCCCCCAGGTGCTTCCTTGGCCCACTGGCTTTCTTCTGGCCCAAAAAAACACCAAAAAGGTACGCGGTGTTTGGACTCCCTTTGATATTGATTTCCTGCGATGTAAAAAATAAGCAAAAAACAGCAACTTGCACTAGGCACTGGATCAATAGCTTAGTCCCAAAAAATGATATAGAGTTGCTATAAAATGATTGTAAAACATCTAAGAATGATAATATATTAGCATGAATACTTCATAAATTATAGATACGTTGGAGACGTATCAGTCGCCGTCCTTTAGCTGTGCCACAAAGATGATGTGTTGGTGTACCACATCATACACGCGCCCACCATACCAGGTGAGCTCCACTATTTCTTGTCTCGGGAGGATATATACTTCTGTGGGGAAGCCATCAAAGGGGACAAACCAAAGTTGGCGCCATACAACCTTGATTTGAAAAGCATCACTGACATACAAACCAGAATCAAAATTCCTTAGAAGATTGTGATAAACAGAGACCATCCCTATTGTACGTAGCAATTTTTGTGCTCGGTACAAATCTTCAGAAGGGTGACGATACGCTGGCATTAAGGTCGTCTCGATGGGAGAGTTATCCCTTGACGTACGAGCAGATAAAATATGCTACCCTCGATGCCCGTGTGAGTTTCAAAATAGGAGCAAGGTCCGAAGAGCTTGTTGCGAAGCCGTCTCCCACAGAAGAAGAAGAAGAAGAAGAAGAAGAAGAAGAAGAAGAAGAAGAATAAGAAGAAGAAGAAGAAGAAGAAGAAGAAGAAGCTGCACCAGCAACAGGGCATTATGGATGGATGAATTATTTCATCTATTGTAAAAAAATATTTCTTCTCTGTGTATATTGATATAGATGAACTATTTCGATTGTGTGCATGTCTTTGGAAAACGTAGTACCATAGGTCCACTTGACTATAAGGAATTTTTTATCCGCCAAGCTTTCCCTACTACTCCTTCCAGTGATCGGTATGCAATGCATGTGTTACTAGGCATGACAGCTTGTCCATGGAAATTGAACTAGCAAATACACGTGCGTTGCACGGAACATCAAGATGCATTTGTATGAGTAGTTTATCTTGTGGGAGAAATGGATGAACGAGGGAAGGCCTTATTTAGAAATGTGGAGAATGGTGTGGGGATCTTTTTGCAAAATTGCCATGGTTTCCTTCCATGGACATCTACGCCTTAGAACACCCTAACGTCCAGCTATGGCACCCTCGCCACGGCCAGGACACCACCGGCCGGTTCAACTCGAACGAGTGAGTCGTGAACGCCGCCGCGATAACGGCCAGCTGGGCATCTCAAATCACACTGATGCTTCTTCCCCATAGCCGACTATGCTGGCACGTGGCCACACGCTATTGAGCCGCGTGTCAACATACGATGGCGGGAATGCCTCCAGGCTCAGGTTGTGTAGAGTACAACATGATCGCAAACGAGTATCCATTGAGCAGGTTCCTCCCGCTGACGATCACACGCCTATATGTATCCAGCATTATAGCCTCGTCGCTGAGTGGTACATCCTCGGGACGGTGCAAGAGGTAGGAATGTTGAGCCCAAGTCGAAGCTATATGCCCCGGATAGATCACTGGCTCCCGCCCGAGCTCCCACCCGGCCATCGTTGCCGTCGCAACACTGACGAACAGAAGCAGCACTCTGCCGCTCATCCGGAGCGCGAGCTAGTAAACGTCGTGCGACATGTCACAACAGTCAAGCACCTCGACATGCGTCAGTCGGGAAGAGGCTTTTCTTTGCCAGAAGCTCCATGTTCTCATCCAAGATCGGTGTGGTACTGCAGTCGAACATGCATGTATACTACAGGAGCAACTGCATGTGCATGGCCTAGACGCTGATGTTGGCGTCGAGGAGGTGGTACTCGCTGGTGCCGCAGATGCTACATGGCTTAGGCAGGCACTTGTTGCGACACTCTGGCGTTGGCACCGCCATTGTCAACGCAGCTGATGATTCGAAGGAGGACAAGCAGGAAAGGAAAGAGTCCTGCATGCGTGTACAGATTCATGCAGGAAATTATTTCTTGGAAATACAGCCTTTGTTTACCTTTCTTTGAGGCTATAGATGACGCACATGAGGAAATCTATTATAACTGTTGGATGAAAATTAGTGGTGCGGGAGTACGCACCGGAGCATGGGAGGGGAGCAGGCAAGCCTCGTTAGCCGACATGTGCCTCACCCCTCTCTATCCAACCGCCGCTTGGCTTTCATGAGAATGACATGTGGGCCAGCCGCATTTAAGGTCCATATATCATTGACTCATAGGCCGGTGCACTAAGCCACTGAAGCTCGGTCCCGTGGGCCCCGAGAGGGGGAAATGTTACTCCTGTGCCAGGCCTTGTTGTGCTCCCGCAGTACAAACTCGTGCCAAACCCGGAATTAGTCTCTTACTACTACCTATGTGCCGGCCCGTGCGTTGCAATGGATCCAAAGTATCTATTTAGTGGAGTGCGGTCTAAAATCATTATCTTTTTATTTTTCTCTAGCCTTTGCAAACCATGCAACCAAGCCACATAAGCTTCATGGGTGCCCCCCACAT
The DNA here is from genome assembly GCF_018294505.1 of Triticum aestivum. Classification (NCBI taxonomy): domain Eukaryota; kingdom Viridiplantae; phylum Streptophyta; class Magnoliopsida; order Poales; family Poaceae; genus Triticum; species Triticum aestivum. The sequence continues at coordinate 562,548,041 of NC_057813.1, forward strand.
CATATTATTCATACTATGTTGACTGAAAAAAAGATAAATCACCCTAAACAAGATCTTCCCAATTTTTGTTTCTATGATGTTGTGTCGTGCACGTACCTAGTTGTATAGTGGTAGTACTAGTTGTAGTACAAACTTCGTACTAGTAGGAGTACTAGTACGGAGTGCTCCTACTCTTTTTTTGTGGGGAAGGAGTGCTCCTACTCTATCAATGAGCCCCATCTGACACCAAATTTCTTGGCTTCCGTGCTACAGCTAGATCTTCCCCTTGTTGTTTTCCAACGCGGCAGGAGGGGTGCAGTTTGCCGGTAGTCGGTTTGCTCAATTGCGGTCCCACATGAAAGTGAAAATGCTAGGCAACATGCCTTCCTTAGCTATGTGGCATGCCGGACGGGCCATGGAGTACTCCCGATTCCCGGGCGTGTGGGGGTGCGATGCGAACGCAGTAGGCCTTTTTATTTTACTAGCAATGTGACTGTGTGTTGCGACGGATCCAAAGTAGAATATTACTTGTTCACAAACTTGAAAGAAAACACTCTTTTATAGGAGTAGAGAAACATGTATAAACTATACCATTTGGTTCTGCTCCTTGGCACGATTGATAGATAGAAATAACGATTGGAAATGCTAGGGCGGTGCTTTTTCCGCCAAATAAGCAGGGTAGTAGCTAGGTTGGTGCATCATCGGTTTGGTCACATGCGGTTCGACATGTTGTAGTGTTTCTTGCAAGATGCTCATGCGTTGCACGAAGTTGATGGAAAAGGTAAGCACAACTTATAAATTGATGGATGGAGTACTAGTTACAGTGATGCATATAATTGCCTCCAAATGTGAGCAAAGGGATCACACATGTCTGTATTGACTGGTATGAGAACGCAATAGCATAATAAGAATTAAAGCCACGATGATGCGATCATAGTGGTTGTTACAGGAGGCAAGAAGAAAGATGCATCCATCAATGGACGACCTTCTCCTCCTCGACTCAGTGCGTCGGGCCACTGACTGTCAGCTTAGCAGTGGCGGCTTTTGTGGCGAGGTCAATGTGCTTCTCAACAAAGGTGTCCAATGTTTCTAGACGATTGAGGAAGGACAACGTCGCAGCGTCCTCGCCGGCCTTGTAGATACCTATGTACACTACTTCCTCATACACGTGGATGTGTAGGTCGACGAATTCTTGCAGGGCGAGGTGCCTCGCGGCGAGCGCGACCTCCAGGTGGACATTCTACTACCTCCGTCTTGGTGAATAAGTCATTCACATAGTTCTAGGTCGACAATTTAACTATCTAAATATGTATTATATGTGACAAGATATATATATATAGAAACTACATCCATGTAGAAATCTAGTGATACACTTTTCATGACAAATAACAAATATTTAATTCCTCAAATCGATGACCTAGAACTACGTGGATGACTTATTCACCTAGATGGAGGTAGCTGTCAAATCGAATAGTACTACGCTGCCCGCTGCACGCCCGGCTGAACACGCCTCCTAGCCTCCATCAAATGCCTACGTTAATCCCGCATGCAAACCGAGAAACATACTCCGGTCACACGTCCGTTCATGAGCTGGTTGGAATTAAATAGAACACCGTCCGAGCTCCTCCTATCTGCCCTTAGTTTGAACGAGGCCAGATGCCGGCCAAGCTCCTACCATCCACCCTCTATTTAAATGAGGCCGGACAGACAGCTGGCAAGAATCGCACCACTCTGCCGCTCCCCCATCTCCTCCTTCACCATTTTCTCCACTCTTCCGATGGGTTCCGAGGAGCTGTTCTCCAGCATACTACCTGGCTGGGTGGCCTGCCGATCCCTCCGGATAAGAGCGAGGCCGCTCGGTGCTTCACCAACCTCGCTTGGCCCGACGGGGTCAGTTGCCGCCCAAGCCGGTGTGTGGTTCAGCAACACGCCGCTCCAGTTCAGCTCGATGAGGAGTGGCGAGTTGCAAAATGCCGGCACGGCTGCGAGCACGGCGACACGAGCGTTGTCACTGCCGCGTCGTACCGTAGACACTGGCGTGCCTCCCATGTCTGTTGGCGCTCCTCCCGTGCTTGCGGAAGCGCCATGCAGGCAGAGACAAAAGCCGGGTGCATGGAGAGCGATGAGTCAGTTGTCAGGTTCTCTGTGTCCGCCACCATCATCGAGGAGAAGTAGAACATGGGAGGCTACCGCCACTTGGGTCCCATGAAGGCCACTGCCGAGGCGATGACTGCGTATACAGGTGGTTTCTTTGCTGCTTCATCTCTTTCGAGGACCTTCGTCGACCCCGCAAGTGTCTGCTGGATATGAGGAAGACGAAGGGATCTGCCGGAGGCCATTTAGATTAGGTATTAATTATGCCACGAGAGCCGGATTAGCACCGCTTAGTTCATGTAAATGTAATGAAATCCTTCATGTATATATGAAGATCCGACTCTTTTATACAAAATCCTTCATGCTTATATGAAATCAGTCCATGTTTACATGAATTTCCTCTGGTTGGTTAGAGCTGTGAAAATGTATGCCGACTGCCGTTGGAGATGCTCTTATGCTGGAAATAATATAGTCACATCCAATCCATTTGAGTTAATTGCGTGTATGATTCTCCCTCTATAAAAAGTTAATTGCATGTACAGTGTACATGACTTGCAGGGTGGTTACAGCTTCGTACAGAAAGTTAAAAAGAAACAAATCCATCCTTAGTCTTGTATTCTAAGTACTCTATGGGTTCCACTATCAGTACAATAGCGAAAGGAGTATATATTAAATAATAGTATATCTCTACTTTCTACTTCTCTACTCTTATAAAAACAGAGTTGGTGATGATGGAGTGCCTGCCATCCTGCAATATAGGCTGTCCAATTTATATCTGACAGATAGGAAGGAAACTATGGCAATTTTGAAAAAAGATACCCACACCCCTCTGCACATTTGCAAATAAGTCCTTCCCTCATTCATCCTTTTCTCCCACAAGATATCTCTACTCTTTTTTAGAGTTCTGGTAGATAATTATCGTGAAAACATCTAGATAATTATCGTGTTCTAGTAGAAATACTTTAACCTTTGCATGCCCACCAATCATGTATTTTGAGAGGTAATCTTTGGTAAACTGCTCTGGTAACCACTGCAAAGGAAAAAAGATTCAGACATTGTCATCTAACATAACTCAATATGGGCAGTAAGAAGAAGGTTGGAGAGTTCTTACTTACCATCCTGCAGTTCGCTGTTGTATTGGATAAAGTGTAAACAAATAGTTTAATTGCCATCTTTTGACCCATTTTACTAACAATCTTTATCAGCTTCCTTACTTGATGCTGGTTCATCGATATCTCATTTCCCCATACGCAGAAAGTGTTAAAGCGCGGATCTTTACCAATGCCATATGTACCTAAAAGGACCAAGTTAATATTAGAAGCTAAACACCAATTGCACAATGATGTAGTTTCTATAATATCTTATAACATCCAATATACTCACATATTAGATGAATTAACATCTTATATTATGGGTCGGAAGGAGTTTATTCCATTCTTACAAATTATCGGCTGATTAATTGCTGCTGTATCCATGGGTTAGAGTTAGTTTGAGCTAGTCCGGGCTCAAATATCCCTAAAGTATATCTAGACATGAGGGCTAGTTTGAGCTAGTTGCATCTATAACCCACCCAAAAAAAACTATCCAACTCAAGAGGTGCTAATTGGAGCTAGTTCTCCTAGTGCATTTATTGTCAATCTAAGTATCTAACCCCATCATCCAAACACCTCTTTGGATGGAGTTAGTTTAGGGTTAGTCATGAGCTAGAAACTAACTCTAACCTCTAAGCTAAGTTGAGTATCTAAACATGGTTGTGTTGTTGTTGTTGCTGCTGCTCTTCTACGTGTATCTAGACATCATCAGAACATTAAGGTAACACTCTCCCTTATTTCTATGTAGCCTAGGATTGCATATGTAGACATTAAGTATAGTGCAGGTTGCTATGTAGCCTCTGATATATTACATATGGCCCTAGTTAACCTAATGATAACTGGGTTGAAGATATATTCAGTTAAAAGTCCGTTTCACCGATTAGTCCCTTATTAGCCCCCAGCCTATATGGCACCAGCTACCGATATCCTGAACAATGATCATATATAAGCTATGGGATGAAACTAACCTCGATGGAAAATAGAAGTTGTTCCCAAAATTGTCCTGTGTAGGTACATCGAGAAGCATGTTAAGCACAACAGGCTAAACATCAACCAAAATTATCCATGGGAGACAAAATAATCTCCAAAAGATAGCTGCAGTGTGCAGGTTTAAGCACGCTAGTAAAGCAAGACAAGTGAAAAGGTGTGTTAACTGCAATAGGCCTAACATTTAACAACAAGCAAACATAGTCATTCAAACTAGTATTGTGTTGGTCTAAGTACACTGGTTATTGTTAAATAAAAATGGAAAGGCGTATTTAACTACACGATGTAGCAACCAAAGTAGTCATTCATGCCCTATTTGTTTCAGCTTCGCTTGGATTTTAATCACCTATGGATTCGCTTCACCATCGAAGTACACTTTGAAGTGCTTCAGGAAATTGCACTAAAAATGACCCGAATCCAGATTCAGCTTCACTGGCAAAGATGATTCCAAATAGCTGTTTGTTTCGGATTCCAGATTCAGCTTCACTGGCAAAGCTGAATCTGGTCCCAGAATCCGAAATAAATAGGGCCATAGTGGTATTGTTGAAACTGGTCTGGTGAAATTGAACTACACAGTTCATACTTGCACATATAGAACATCATGTTGTGAATAACTGGAGTAAACAAGGCATACTACGAACAAGCATAGATAGCATTTGAAACTGGACATATGCTAACTACAAACAACAGAACGATCAAAAAACTTTAAAAGAGGCATAAGCTAGCTATAATAGGCTTAACAACAAGCAAATATATGCATTCCTATCGGTATGTTTAAAACCGGATTGATGAAATGTACTGCACATTAAATGATTACACATACAGAGCATCGCATTGTGAACAACTGGAATAAACAAAGCATACTGCAAACAACCAAATATAGCAATTGAAACTGGACATATTCTCACTACACTACAAAAGGGACTTGACAAAACAAATCATGGGTTTCCCCCTATGAAGAGGCACGGCAAAAGAAATCATGGTTTTCCTCACTTTTCATAGATGGGCTCGTTCCTGTGGGAAGAGCACGGACCCTGGATGTGATCCATGTTATTGCCGATGGCTCCTTCCCCTTGGAAGAGCACGGCTGTAGGGTGCCCTCCCGATGTCGCAGACGGCCTCTTTCCCCATGGAAGAGCAGATGGGCTCTTTCCCCTTGGAAGAGCTAGAGAGTGTGCCCTCCTCGTGGTCACCATCGATGAGGTCTGACTTGGAAACTGTGGGTCCCAAGCCAGAGTCGCAGAACCTGTCCTACGGAAATGACAAAAGGGACTCGATGGCAATGTAGGATGGCAATTCGTTGACAGCGAGCCAGAGGAGATCAGCAGCAGGGCCATCCATGAGATCGACGGTGGTTGAACCCGAGGGGTTGGGGGTGGGCCACTTAACCTGTGACATAGCCCGCCTCAGGCCATCATTGTCGATGACCTTGATGTCATAGCCGACGGCATAGACATGCCCGCATACTCTAGATCGCTGCATGAGTTACTGCCGCCATTCATGGTCATCAGCTTCCTCGGTGATGTTGGGCGAAGAGACCGCGATACACCTCTTTTGGGCCAGTCGCTCCTCGAGCTCCACGGGAAGCATAGCCCGACTTAGGCTACGACGCTCTGGAGTGGGGTATGGGGATGGGGATCTGGGGGAAAAGGGCATTTGGCAGGCGTCATCTAAGAAACTCAGGGCGGCCTTGGTATGGAGATTGGTGGGTAAGCTGCACGAGCAAACCGTCAGATGTTGACAATGGAGGTCTCGCGGTGGCGGGGACCTTGCTAGGGTTTCGAGCAAGGGAGGTGTGTGTGTGTGTGTGTGTGCGCGCGCGCACGTGCCTGAGG
>NC_057813.1:562554290-562554871 GCF_018294505.1 Triticum aestivum
TCACGCGGGAGTGAAATGTCGGGGCTATTGAAATTTTTGATGATGGTGCATCGCACATGGTCCGGAGATAACAACCGTGTGTTACGAAACAGAAAAAACCTCGAGGCGAGCAGATATTTTCCAGGGGCAGGCGAGATTGGGAACAATAAACATCGTACACGGTCCGGAGATAACAACCGTGTGTTATGAAACAGAAAAACCCTCCGCGAGGCAGGAAGATATTTTATAGGGATGCATGTGGGATTGGGAAGAAGAAACATCGCACACGGTCCAGAGATAACAACCGTGTGTCTTGAAACAGAAAAACCCTCCTCGAGGCGGGTAGATATTTTTGAGAGAGAGAGCCTCGTGGATCCCAATGTACTGTGCAGATGTGTGCGTGATAGGGGCACCGGCATGGCACATGGTTAGTTTGAGTGAACCGTGTCTGTTGCATCATCCGACTTGTCTAATGTTCATAAATTTGGCGAAAAATGACGCGGGAGAGGATCAGAACACGAACACACTTGCATGTGGACCAAATTTATATGTATGAAAAGGGTGGTTTGATTTTCAAATACCAAATGCAACTTTGATGTCGC
>NC_057813.1:562555175-562611011 GCF_018294505.1 Triticum aestivum
AACCGTGTTTCACCTAGAAAACTGCAAAGTAGCTAGAAGCCCCCCCTTGTGTCAGCACAAAGTAATGGTCGTCCATGCGACCTCGGATAGGCCAGCTTGCCAATAATCGCGCAAGTAGCTAGTCCCCGAAGAAAACCACTACATGCATATGGCCCAAACATATGTATGGATCAGGTGTGTTTTTTAGTACACAATGGAACAACTTTGATGTGGCACCGTGATTTCGAACTGGAAATCCCCACACTGAGTGAGGGTTAGGTTGATGATGTATATGTATATATGTTACACCACACTTCAAGCTGACGACGGGGATTCATGCATGCATGCGTGCATAGTATATGCGCTCAAACTTTAATTAGGTCTTTATCTCACCATGACCTATACTATGATAACACGAATCAAATGAAGAATCCACCAAGATAACCTATCTTGTTATCAGTCAAGGTTATCATGGATGTCCAGGCGGGCCCACAAATATATAGGCTTGTCGCCGATAACCACGCGAGGGAGTGTACCATTCGAAGACAACCACTACATGCATATGTATGGAGGTGATGCGTGCATGCATGTTTGAATACCATTTCACAACATTGATGTGGCGCGCGCGTCGAAAATCATACACTCTCCCCACACAGAGCGAGATCGGTTCATGACGTGTCGTTGTACTAGCCACTTCTACTCCAGGGATTCATGCGTACACAAGCATGCGTGTGTGCTCATATATATACCATATTTACAAGAAAATAATAACCCCCTCCTAAGTCAAATTAACCACTCTCGTTGTTAGGCGAAAAGTAGTGATGGACCAAGCGGGCCCACAAATGGAAAGCATCGATATCGCTGATAACAGCTTAAGTGGGTGCGAGAGGACAACCACCATCAGTTTGCAAGTGGGTCAAACATATGTTGAATATAATACCTAAAATGCACAACTTTGATGTGCCACATATGCGTCAAAAATCGTAAACCATGCACCCACACAGAGCGAGGTTCATGAAGCGTACTACATATGATGGTCCCCTTCCCCCTCTTCGATGCGTGCTACGTGCTCCTACCGTAATACAACCCAAAAAGAATCCTCATAGATGGTGAAATTAATTAACCTCTCCTGATGTAGGTCAAAGTGATGCACATGCATCGACGATGGCCTCGTGGGGCCACAGATGGAAGCGTCACACATGAGTGTCCTAGCTAGGATAACCACTGCATGCATGCATGTGGCGCAAAGAGGTGTTGTGTGATGATTGAATAGCCATTTTCGCAATTTTGATGTGGCACGTGCCTTGGAAACCGAAAAGTCCCGACACTGAGTGAGGTGTACTTGTTCATGGATATATATATATATATATATATATATATATATATATATATATATATGCTAGTCCCCTCCCACCTCTTCGACTTGTACTATATACCACCATCACACAAACAAAAAGATTCTGCCTTGCTGGTCAAATTAACCTCACTAACGGTTGTTCGTCAAAGTGATGGACGATGACCTCGCGGGCCCTCAGAAAGTGTCATACGCGAGTATCGAGTGTCGTGTAGCACAACCATCGACTGCATGTGGCCAAAACATGTATGTATAAAGGGTTGTGTAATGTTTTCAATTACGAATTCACGACTCTGGTGTCGCACCGGCCTACCTAACAAAACGGCCAACCCACACAGTGGTTCACGACTTGTAGTGTACTGCGAGCCACTCGCCACCCCCAGACGCACACACCCACACACACACCACGAATCCACCGCAACTACGATGCATGTTAAATTAATTATCCCGTGGTGAACATATATATGTTACCAAAGGAGGGACATTTTAATTTAAAAAAAAACAGAGATCATTAAGATGTTTTAGTACATTAACTGATTGATTTTCTATGGGTATAATGTGCAAAAATCAAATTCGAGCTACATGCACACGTGAGAGTGCACCTAAATGGATTGCAAAAACACATGTGTCTCACTGGGTGCATGTTTACTCCCTGTGCAACAAATTTTAAACAATGAGAATCTTGATTTTTAAATTCTAGTACATCCAAAACTTATTTTGAAGTTCATGAAACTTATTGTGTTGTCATATGGACACCAATACAAAGTTGCATTGTACTTTTTTTGGTCAAATTTGAGACCAGTTTTGATGTAATCTTTATCTAATTACAAACGGGAGATTATTAATAATTGGGAACCAATATCCCAAATGGACTATTTATTCGAACCGTGAGCGTTATACCAACAATGGATACGTGACATGCTTTGGTTAAGCAAAAAATAAAGTGGCATAATTAATCATCCAAATAGAAAAACAATATACGTGCCGCCACGCGACCTGTGTACCGTGTGAGCAGGCGTGAATTGACGGGACGCATGCGAGTAGTCCGCCGCGCAGGCGGACCGGGAGGCATGCATGCACGTGTGTGAATTGAGGGAGGCGTGCTTGCGGTGCAGTGTCATCGGGAGGCGTGGGAGTAGCTGTGTGAAACGATGGTAGGCATGCCAGTAGTCCGGTGCACAGGCTCACCAGGAGGTGAGCCAGCGGTTTACCGCCGCCAGCCTCTCTCCCACTACTCCATATTAATGGTGCGCCTGAGTGGCCGCACCCCCATCCTCGCCACACACAGAATCCCCTCTCTCCTCTTGCATCGTCGATGCCGCTCTCAGTCATCAAAGTTGTCAGTGTATGAGGATGCCGCGGAAGCGCCCCATCGGAGGGAGTAGCGACGCCGAGGCTGCTAAAGCACCGGAGCATGGCATGGAGATGGAGACAGAGATAGCTTCAACGCCGGCGAGTTATTGCTGCAACCTGACGTCGTCGACAGTGTCGAGCTTCCCCAGCTGGAGGCGGAGTTCCACACCGACTCTAGTGAAGACTCGGGCGACGACTCCGACGACCACTCCAGCAATGACTCCGACGACGACGGACAACTAGTTAGTCATCTATACCCATTTATGTGTCAAATAGATCCCAGGGTTTCTCTGGTTACTCCTGCCTCCCCCCTTTTGGAATAGAAATCCTATGGTTGTGTTCTTCCAATCCATGAAATCTGAGCAAGTTTCGTTAGATCCGTGTAGTGTATTGATTGTTTGAATGGTACAAGTCATAAGTGATTAGTTGTTTCATCTATGGAAATGATTTCTGCTAGTAATCCGACTAGGGTTAGTGTTCGTGCTAATAATTCCTAGCCAGGACTTGACAATTGATTTTGAATGACCTACATATGTTTGAGCCATTATTTTCTTCAAGATTGTATGTACATAGACGAATGTGCTTAAAAATCGAACCATAATCTATGGATATGTATAAATAAATAGCCATAAATTCCTAATCCTACTTCACGGCATGTAATCATTGATTTGATGCCAATTTTTGGCAACTGCCAAATGTTCGCTAGAGATTAATTTGTAACAATTAATTTGACGGCACAATTTTTTTACTATTTGTATAGGTGCTGTCGGACGATGTGGACAGCAAGGATGAAGATGTCCAGAGGAGGTACAAGAGGCAAATCCTGAGGGAACTTTATGCGGGAATGCATAACAGGCGTATTAGGACTAGGGAAGGTGGCTATTGATGCCCATTTTGCAACCACAACCTTCATGACGCGTATCAAAGTGTTCTGGCACATGCAAGAGGACGGGTCGTTGGCTCCTTCAAGAAGAAGTATGCTCACAGGGTGGAGCACGACGCGTACGCCGAGTACCTGGAGAAGCTTCAGGACCGTGCCGGCTTTTGAGATGAGATGTGGGATTGAACTATGTACGCTTGAGCATGCTTAATGATGGTTGAACTATGCTTGCGTACATGTATGCTTATTATCTATGTCTGAGTATGTATAATCTATGTTTACTTATGTCTAACTCTAGGATACAGATGCAATCGGTTCGGTTGATGGAATCTACCCCCGTCCTCGTTTATTAATCCCCTTTGTAATTTGTGTTAAATGTTGACCAAAGATTTAATTGATAATGTTAGTGCAGGTCAGCAAAAATTATATCATTGGATGCATATTTGAACATAGTGTTCAATGATATAATTTTTGGTGACATGCATAAACATTTCTTAGTCAAATATTTGGTCGAAATTTGGTACAAATTACAGAGGGGACCAATGAACCAGGATGGAGGTAGTACATCAATCACACACGGTTCCCAAAATTGTAACCATGTGCAATGACTTTCATTTTGCCTCATGCTTCAATCACACATGGTTCCCAAAATTGCAACCATGTGCAATGACTTTTGTTTTGCTTGTTGCGTCAATCACACATGGTTGGCTCTAGCAAACCATTGCCTCCGAAATTCTTTGTGGGACAGAAAACCCTCACAACCCAATTCTAAAAAGAAAAAAGAAAACCCTCACCATCCCCACGTCACAAAAACCCTCACCCCCACCCGCCACCCCCATGCGTCTGGTCCCCACTCACACCTGCACAAGCTCCTCTGCATCTATGCATGGCACCACCTATTGCGGCGGTAACCACTTAGCTCGCCGCCTGCCGCCGCCGCTAGGATGCCGGCAAACCCCACCACATTTCGCCACTTCCACTTGTCTCCGCCTATAGCCATCGACTTCTCAACGCTGCTCGCGATCGACCTAGCTCCGCTCGGTTGGGGAATCTGCCGTACTGAGGTTTTTTTCTCATGGACAACAAGGTAACTAATTTAATGAGATATTATCTCATCTCTCATTCCAGTTCATCTGCCTTCTTTAATCACCCGACGTAAATCACCGTGAATTCATTTTTATTCGTGCTGATTTGAGGGTTTTCTTTCATTCATAGAGTGTACAGTGCGCCGACACATCTGGACCTTGCGACCTCCACCAGAGATTCCATCTCACCGTACCAGATGACTTGAGCATGTGCGCGGTATGTTCAATCTCACCCTAAATCGTTTGGCATGGCCTACTTTCCTGAAGATATTCTAAATATTGCTACATTTGGATAAAAGGTGCCACATGCACCATATACGTCAAAGGTTTTTTTCCCCTCTTCTTTCTATATTAGGAAAATTAATGATGTATTATTCTTTCGATTACTCTCATATTTCCATGACATCATGTTTACCCTATCTGTTTATTTATAGATTTTTGTCCTTCAATTTCAACTGTTGTACAGTTCTTTCAATTTGGGCCCATATTTGCATGTTGCCATATTTTTTTAACAATCCTACATTTTCTGCAGCACATCCCTTGATATGCAACAAATTATGTAGTGTACAATTTTTCGTTTACATAGATCAAGGCTGCACGGATGTCATACTGCACACAAACCATGGATTTACAATCGTTGCTAGTGTAAGACTTGATCAATGTGGTGACTCCTATTTTGGCGCTGGCTTTTGGAAAGAAATTTCTAAGTTTTATGTACTAAAAGCTGGCACTAAAATTGGACTGCACATAAAAGGGCCTGGTCATGAGATATATGCTAACTTCCCCGACAAAATCATCGGTACTGACTTTGTTTGAAGTAAGTTTTCTTTTCAACTATCTGCATGTTGACTTACCCAGCAATGTTAAATGAATTGTGTAGTATTTAAGAAACCAATTGTTATTCCCTTTTCTTACTATATTCCAACCTAATAATTTCTAGTTACCAATACACTTTTCTATTGCCCTGCTTTAACTAAATATTCCCTGTACTCTCATTTCTATCAAAAAGTTTCACTAACAAGGAGACTCCGGAGGTGGAGAACAGGGCTGCCAACAAGCGGAGGCGGGGCGAGCTAGAACCGCAAGTGACTCCAGCACGCATAGACTTCATCAACAGCCTCCCCGATGACATGTTGACAGTCATCATGTCCCTCCTTCCAATCAAATGTGGGGCACGGACAACCGTCATCTTCCAGTGGTGGCGCCCCCTATGGAACTTCACCCCTCTCGACCTCATCGACACCCACGAGCTCTGCCATGGCTATCGCAAAATCTTGTATGTGTTCTCCAAGATCCTCAGCAATCACCCTAGCCCAACCAGAGGCCTTAGAATGGGCAAGTTCCGTTCCAATGGTACGGACCGAGCCAAGCTTGATGACTAGTTCGGATCACCCGCCCTAGATCAGCTCAAGGAGCTCACTTTTGATGATGGGCATATGTGCTCGCTGCCAACGTCCGCGCTCCGCCTCGCGCCCCCGCTGCGCGTCACCATGTTCAAGAGCTGCCGTTCACCCCCCCTTAATGATGCACCCACTCTTTTTCTACCACGACTGAAGCACCTCGAGCTCGTCACCGTCTGCCTCTCAAACGGTGACATGGAGCACCTGCTCCATGGCTGTACTACAATCGATTACCTTCGTCTTTAGGCGATCAATGGGTTGACTACATTCCACATCACCTCCATGACTCTCCGGACTATTTATGTGTGTTGCTGGTTCGGCAAGAAAACATCACAAGATATGTCCATGGTATGGTCATTGAGTACACACCTGCACTTGAGAGATTACCTATACTTGATCAAGTAGGTCCAACAAGACTCAATGTCATTTCTGCGCTAAAATTGACAGTGTTGGGCTACTCATCTGACAAATACTCCGAACTTGTTATTGGATCCACACCCTTTCAGGTAGAACAGCCGCCTTCTACCTCTCCTTCTACAAATTAACATTATTTCTAATTTTGAAGTTGTTTGTTTGTTGTCATTCAGAAAATGATTCCGACAAGCCTGACCATGAAATTGCGCATAGTGAAGGTCTTGGCACTAGAATCTATCGGCCCCAACCTGCAGCAAGTTGTCACTTTCTTGAGATGCTTTTCATGCCTGGAGAAGCTATATATCGAGGTGATTTTCCTTTCCTATTAAATGTTAACCATAAGGGAGTTCAATTTGTGAAACCTTTTTCCAAGTTTACAATGACAATGTACTACAATTTCTGAAGGATTCTTTTGGAGGATTTCAGTACATACTTGTCTCCTCTTCAAAGTTTGCAATGACAATGCTTGATCCATATGGTTACAATCCATATGCATTTCTCCTTTGGATTCATCTGTACTAGTTTTCAAAGGGAACTTTTTATCCACTCCGACATCTTGTGAAGATGGAAGATGGCATGTTAATTACCATGTTAATCATGTCAGATCGAAGATGGCATGTTAGTGCATTTTACAAATCCTGCAAACCAAATAGGCCTGTAGTAGTGTTCAAAACTGCATCTAGGCACTAACACATTTTCTTCTTTTGTAGATAAAATTGGGCCAGTGGTGGATAATGTGATACAATATAACAATCACGTTGAATGCCTAGATCTGCATCACTTTGAAAATACTTTCAACTCCTGCTGAGGGACCTTACCGGAGACTATATTCGCCAGGTTCTTTGTTGTCAGAGCAAGGGTGCTGAAGGTAATGAGGTTTTCCCTACATTTATTTTGGAAAAATGAATGGTTTGTTGATCAGCACTATCGCCTGCGGCAGAATGGAATAGGCTCCAAAAATGCTGAAATTCATTTTGGAACTTCAGATGACAGAATAATCAGAACTCATCATGTCAACCCCATACATGACTTCTCAGTGGCTGACCCCTTGGCAAAAGTTGGGAGGTTTCGAAACCAGACTTAGAAGTGGTTATATTAGTTTGAACCTCTCTGATATCCATGTTCAACGGATCAGCGCGAGCGTTTGCAGCTGATGAGCTGAATTTCATTTCTAATATTAGTTTGAACCTTGTAATCTTCGAATTTGAGCCATATAACTCTGGAATTTGAACCTTGTAATATTTCGAGCACTTGTGGTACAATCATTGAAATGGCATCGTATGAGACTCATATATTGGTAGCACAATTTTAAAGTTAATATGCAATAGTCTTAGATTTGATTTTATTAACCATTCTTGAATCTGTTTACCTTGTCGATCTCGCAGCACACGATCTGTATAGCTAACTCGACTGTGATCTTGGACATTATTGCACACAGTTGGTTTCTTCCACCGTGTGCCATGTAGAGCGCATAATTAATTATCGCACTCAAGTGTCCATCATCACCCTTCTGTGTAACTTTGATGTCATCACCCACGGGTAAACTTACGACCGAAGTCATTCCACACACTTTGTTTTTACAAAGCTTTTTGCCAATAAATGCACACGATTTGTCCCTCTTCTAGCTGACGCATGGTAAACCAAGCCGGGCGAGAAGCTTGCACGGTAAACTGCACGGTAGCGCAGGAATAGGCTCACCGATGATACATTTGGCACCTTTGAGCCCATGCGTGATCAAACTGGAGCACGGTGTTGTCAAGCGTGCACTGGAATCCTCACTGCAGTGCGGTGTTGTCAAGCGTGCACTGGAATCCTCCGCTATGAACGTCGTGACAAGGCGTGAAGATTATCGGCCGGCTGGTCCCCATTTTTTACAACGACTATTAACCCTTGTGTCTCTCCAACCTTTTGATCGTGCCCCACCATTGCAAGAAGCACACCCACCATGACAAATTATTAGAGAGTATCCTGCACGGCTCCAATGGCGCTCCAAGTGGCTGCCGACGATGAGCAGGAGTTCACCATCCATGCCATGGTGGACACCCACCGAAGGTTCGAGGAGATCTTGGTGGTGTACACCAACCATCCGGTCTGGGTGGAGCACTCCATCTGCATCATGGAGTTGTTGCTTGCCGACGAGAAGTACACGGTGGTCGGGTTCGACATCGAGCACACTCGCACTCATGCCGGGTCTCGTCCCAAGGTCGCCATTACAAAGATGTGCATGGGCCACCACGTCCTCGTCTACCACTACTGTCTGGCCACAAGGCCTTGCGAGTGTTTTGCCAGGTTTGTCAATAGCCCTCACTACATGTTCGCTACGGTCGACATCACCAACGATGTCAAGGTGCTCAAGAATTCGGGCATCGCCTACCAGAATCTTGTTGACATCCAGGGCCAATACAAGACCTGGGGCAGCAAGGAGCATGAGAAGGACTCACTGGTTCACCTCACCGAGGCCATCATCGACCCCTACTATAGAGACATGAAGGATTCCTGCAATAACGACAAGCGTGCCTGGCACTCGGCCTGGATGGAGAAACTCGACAAAGCTCACGTCGTGTATGCGGCCAAGGAGGCGTACACGTGCTATGACATGTACAGGCAGATCGTTGACATGAGGAAGTGCCTCCTTCCCCAAAACGGTCAGGGATCTGGCCAAAAGTAGAGCAATGGCAAGCATCATCGCAACAAGAAGTAGATGATTAGTTAGATCCTCGTTTCTGCTAGTTTTAGTATGCATGTAATTGCTTACATTGGTGTGTGAAAATGTTATCTGTGTAGTCACTTATGTAATTGTATGCTTAATTTGGTTATTCAATGCTCTCTTTTTAAGTATATATGTTGATGCTCTGTAGACAAAGCAAATCACATCGCACATGGACTAAACAAGGGACCCGTCGGTGATGATTTCATCAATCACTGATAATTGTATACCAGTAATCATTTGCTCACAACACACATGGCTTGTTAACAGGTTTGTGTTGTTATCGGTTTGCGCACACATTTCTGATTATAGACCTGTTTGCCGCGTATCACACACATCTTGGTATATTGAACCGTTTCTATTCTCTTGTCTCAACACAAACAGTTCATACGAGTGAACCACATGTTGTATATCGCACACACCTTGATCTAGTTGACCGTTTCTTTTGTGTTGCCTAATCACAACCAGTTCATCCGAGTGAACCATATGATGTGTATCGCACGTGCCTTCATCTGGCTTCCCGTTTCTTTTGTTCCTCCTCATCGCAGATAGTTCATTGAACTGAACCGTATGCCCTGGATCGCACACGCAACTAAAATCTAAAGTGTGTTTGATGCATCCGTCATTACAAACGCTTTGGACATTTTTTACGGTTCTCTGACACCACCGTTTGCGATTATTGCATTGCACAAAGTTTCTCGAAGGGCCTCTGATCATAGTGTCGCGTTAGCAGCATCCTGCAGTAGTGTCCAAATGTGTATATAGACATAGTTTAGAGTGTAGATTCACTCATTTTGCTTCGTATGTAGTCACTTGTTGAAATCTCTAAAAAGACAAATATTTAGAAATGGAGGGAGTAGGAAACAGAGTTGGTGATGATGGTGTGCCTGCCATCCTGCAATACTGGCGGCCAGATTTATATCTAACGAATAGGAAGGAAACTATGGCAATTTTTCAATGAGATGCCCACACCCCTCTCCATATTTGCAAATAAGGCCTTCACTCGTTCATCCATTTCTCTCAGATGATAAACTACTCATACAAATGCATCTTGATATTTCATGCAACGCACAGGCATCTAGCTAGTTTCTTTTAAAATAGTTACTGCGATAATTGGGTTGAAGTGATATATTGTATGTCTGCCCCGAATGATCTCAGATTCATTAGTATTATCAAAGAAAAGGTTGCCTTGTTATTAACAGAAAACAGGGTGAAAACTATCACATGAGGCCGGTAAAAACAAGGCACACTAGGTTCAGTGTCATTGTCACTACAACTGTGCGTGCGCGAGAAGTCTACATATCGAGGGGGCTATGGAGAGAAAGACGCGTCGAGTGTGTGTGAGCAAGGCACAGGGACACAACTAGTGTGTGTGTGTGTGTATGTGTGTGTGTGCTTGAGAGAGAAACCAATTGATGGACTAATATCAAGATCGAGTTGTCACCCTTCTGCTGTCATTGTTAGGGGGTGGGGAGGGGGGCAGAGAGAAAGACGTATCGAGAGTGTGCGCTAGGTAGGCACAGAGGCACACCTAGCGAGAGAGAGAGAGTGTGTGTGTGTGTGTGTGTGTGTGTGTGACGCGAGTAGATAGATTACTATCAAGATCGAGGTGCCACCCTACTCCTTCGGTGTCGGGTAGTGAGGGAGTTACGGACTAGGGGGTGGCCGGATAGCCGAACTATCATCAACGGCCGGACTCCAAGACTATGAAGATACAAGATTGAAGACTTCGTCCCGTGTCTGGATGGGACTTTCCTTGGCGTGGAAGGCAAGCTTGGCAATACGGATATGTAGATCTCCTACCATTGTAACCGACTCTGTGTAACCCTAGCCCTCTCCGGTGTCTATATAAACCGGATGGCTTTAGTCCGTAGGACGAACAACAATCATACCATAGGCTAGCTTCTAGGGTTTAGCCTCCTTGATCTCATGGTAGATCTACTCTTGTAACCCACATCATCAATATTAATCAAGCAGGACGTAGGGTTTTACCTCCATCAAGAGGGCCCGAACCTGGGTAAAAACATCGTGTCCCTCGTCTCCTGTTACCATCCGCCTAGACGCATAGATTGGGACCCCCTACCCGAGATCTGCCGGTTTTGACACCGACATTGGTGCTTTCATTGAGAGTTCCTCTGTGTCGTCACCGATAGGCTCGATGGCTTCTTCGATCATCATCAACGACGCAGTCCAGGGTGAGACCTTCCTCCCCGGACAGATCTTCGTATTCGGTGCTTTGCACTGCGGGCCAATTCACTTGGACATCTAGAGCAGATCGAAAGTTACGCCCCGGGCCGTCAGGTCAGATTTGGAAGTTTGAACTTCACGGATGACATCCGCGGGGACTTGATCTTCGACGGATTCGAGCCACAGCCGAGCACGCCGCACTGTCACGTCGGGCGTGATTTAGCTCTGCCGCCGGACAGTACCCTGGAGGCCGCACTCGAGCCCGCTCCGATCTTTGATTCGGAGTCGGCCGTGCAGATCGAGGACGGATGGCTAGACATCGCCTCGGGTGCCGCAACCTCTACGGCGATAGAGCCGAACACTGATTTTGTCCCTCACGAGGCTCATGACTCCGAGGTGCCGGACTCCCTGCCGGATTCCGAACCTCCCGCGCCCCCACCAATAGAATCCGGTTGGGCACCGATCATGGAGTTTATGGCCCCGGACATCTTTCAACACTCGCCTTTTGGCAACATCCTTAGCTCGTTAAGGTATCTCTCATTATCAGGAGAGCCCTGGCCGGACTGCGGCCAGGACAGTTGGGATGCAGATGACGAAGAAATTCAAATCCCACCCACTGCCCACTCGATAGCCACTGTCGATGATCTAACCGACATGCTAGACTACGACTCCGAAGACATCGACGGTATGGACGACGATGCCGGAGAAGACCAAGAACCAGCACCTACCGGGCACTGGAAAGCCACCTCGTCATATGATATATAGATGGTGGATATCCCGAAGGAAGGGAATGGCAAAGGGGCAGCGGAGGATGACCCCTCCAAGAAACAGCCCAAGCGCCAGCGTAAGCGGCGCCGCTCTAAATCCCGCCATAGCAAGAATGAAGATTCCGGCACCGGAGATAATAATACACCGGATAGCGCTGAAGCCTACAACCCACTCCAGCAAGATCCAGCGCAAGAGGAAGGGGACGCCAGCCCTCATGAGAGAGCGGCTGAAGAAGAGGTAGAGGACTACCTGCCTCCCTCCGGAGACGAGGCAAGCCTCGACGACGACGAATTCGTCGTCCCAGAGGATCCCGTCGAACAAGAGCGTTTTAAACGCAGGCTTATGGCCACGGCGAACAGCCTCAAGAAAAAGCAGCAACAGCTTAGAGCTGATCAGGATCTGCTAGCCGACAGATGGACTGAAGTCCTCGCGGCCAAAGAGCATGAGCTCGAACGCCCCTCCAAAAGCTACCCTAAACGTAAGCTGCTCCCCCGATTAGAGGAGGAGGCATATGAACCCGCATCACCAGGAGACAATACGGCTGATCGACCACCCCGTGGTCGCGACAAAGAGGCCTCTAGGCCCTTCACTAGACCCGTACCCCGGCATTGCTTGAAAAGCACAAGGCCACAGGGGAACCCTCTAGACTTGCGAGATATATTGGAGGATAGGGCAAGACAATCAAGATCGATCTATGGATCACGTGGGCGCCCCACGATACGTGACAATTACCGTCACCACGGACACAGTAAGTTCAGCCGGGCCGAACACAATAGACAAAGCTCTTTTGAGCTCCGTCGCGATATCGCCCAGTACAGAGGCGCCGCACACCCACTATGCTTCACAGATGAAGTAATGGATCATCAAATCCCCGAAGGGTTTAAACCCGTGAATATAGAATCTTACGATGGCACAACAGACCCCGCTGTTTGGATCAAAGACTATCTCCTCCACATCCATATGGCCCGGGATGACGATCTTCACGCCATCAAACATCTCCCCCTCAAGCTTAAAGGACCAGCCCGGCATTGGCTTAACAGCTTGCCAGCAGAGTCAATTGGGAGTTGGGAAGACCTGGAAGCCGCATTTCTTGATAACTTCCAAGGCACGTATGTGCGACCACCAGACGTTGATGACCTAAGCCACATAATTCAGCAGCCAGACGAATCGGCCAGACAATTCTGGACACGGTTCTTAACCAAGAAAAACCAAATCATTGACTGTCCGGATGCGGAGGCCCTTGCAGCCTTCAAGCATAACATCCGCGACGAATGGCTTGTCCGGCACCTGGGACAGGAAAAGCCGAAATCCATGGCAGCCGTCACATCACTCATGACCCGCTTCTGTGCGGGTGAGGACAGCTGGCTAGCACGCAGCAATAACCTCAGCAAACATTCTGGCAGTCCGGATACCAAGGACCGTAATGGCAGGCCGCGTCGTAACAAAAACAAACGCCGCATTAACGGCGACAACAGTGAAGATACGGCAGTCAACGCCGGATTCAGAGGCTCTAAACCCGGTCGACGGAAAAAGCCATTCAAAAGAACTACTCAGGGTCCGTCCAATTTGGACCAAATTCTCGATAGCTTGTGCCAGATACATGGCACCCCTGAAAAGCCAGCTAACCACACCAACAGGGACTGTTGGGTATTCAAGCAGGCAGGCAAGTTAATTGCCGAAAACAGCGACAAGGGGCTTTATAGCGATGACAAGGAAGAGACCCGACCGCCGAACAATAGAGGACAGAAGGGTTTCCCCCCACAGGTGCGGACGGTGAACATGATATACGCAACGCACATACCCAAAAGGGAGCGGAAGCATGCACTCCGGGATGTATACGCGATGGAGCCAGATGCCCCGAAGTTCAATCCACGGTCCTCCTGCCCGATCACTTTTGACCGAAGGGACGACCCCACCAGCATTCGCCATGGTGGATTCGCCGCATTGGTTCTAGACCCAATCATCGATGGATTTCACCTCACCAGAGTCCTGATGGACGGCGGCAGCAGCCTGAACCTGCTTTATCAGGACACAGTGCGCAAAATGGGCATAGACCCCTCAAGGATTAAACCTACCAAGACGACCTTTAAAGGCGTCATACCAGGTGTAGAAGCCAATTGTACAGGCTCAGGTACACTAGAAGTGGTGTTCGGATCCCCGGATAACTTCCGAAGCGAGGAGTTAATCTTCGACATAGTCCCGTTCCGCAGCGGTTATCATGCCTTGCTCGGACGTACCGCGTTCGCAAAGTTCAACGCGGTGCCGCACTACACATACCTCAAGCTCAAGATGACAGGCCCTCGAGGAGTCATCATGGTCAACGGAAACACTGAACGCTCCCTCTGAATGAAGGAACATACAACGGCTCTCGCGGCAGAAGTACAAAGCAGCCTCTTAAGGCAATTCTCGAGTCCGTCCGTTAAGCGGCCGGACGTAGCAGTGCGGCCCCAACCCCAGCCACTGTAAAACGTCAAGACATGTCCTTCGCGTATACCATTATGCTCTGAAGATACCATGGGCATGGGGAGAGGGGCGCGACCACGATAGGCCCAGACTGCGGTTCAACCACACCAGGGGCTCTCAAGTGGGTCGTTCTTTTTTTCTTTTTCTTTCTTTCTATTTTTTACCCGCGGGACTCCGTTCGTCAGAGGCCTTGTCCGGCAATAGACCTGCCGAACTCACGATGCAACAGCTACGGAAGAAGAAAGGCTACAACAAATATTCAGGTGGTCTTCATTACGAGCATTAAATCTGTTTTATGTACCATTCCGCAGCCTACCCCTGGAGGGGGACATATTTTACAGTCCCATCCCTTGCTTATCGCACCATTTGTATCGTTCTGCACTTATAGCAGTTTTTCTTGAATAAGTAATGCAGCATCCTTTTGCTTCCAATTGCATTTCTCCTTTATACATATGTTCATTTATGACGTTAAGCATCCATACGTTTTGGTACGGCTAAATACACCAGGGGCTTATGTTTCCCGCATCATGGTGTGATAAGTCCGAACACTTTCACAAGTGCGGCACCCCGAACTTATAGCACTATATGCATCAGCTCTGAATCATGTCTTTGGTCAATAGTTGGGTTTGCCCGGCTCCCATGTATTGGTGCCTTA
Source organism: Triticum aestivum (assembly GCF_018294505.1). NCBI lineage: Eukaryota > Viridiplantae > Streptophyta > Magnoliopsida > Poales > Poaceae > Triticum > Triticum aestivum. Next base: position 562,570,421 of record NC_057813.1, read on the forward strand.
CGTTCGTTGTATCGGCTAAGGTAGCACTGGGAGAACCACTGCAATTGCGCCCCAGTTGAGCTGGGTTAACGCCTCAGTGGAGAAAGCTAAAACTGACCGTCATGATAAGGCGAGAGTTGGTCGCTGTTCGAGAGGTTTTTGCGAGTCCTTAAAGACTTATGCCGCTTAGAGCGAGGAACCGGATTCTGTCCGGCCCAGGCGTGGATAGCGCCCCAAATTCGGCCTTCCGAAGACTAGGGGCTTCGCCGAAATTTAAAATTATAGAATTCTATGGCTAAGTGAGAGTGTTCAAGCACTATAAGGCCGGTTGCCTTGTTCGTTGCGTTGAGCGCCTCCCTTCCTGGACCCAAATATGGGAAGAAGAGCGCTCAAATTTATCCCGAACACCCCAGCACTCGTGGCATGGGGGCTGAAGCCGACGACTTGCCATCTCTCAGATTTGATAAACAGCCGCACAGAAGGTAATATTTTAAATTAAAAAGCGTTGCTTCACGCAAATGAACTAAGTTTTCAGCACACAGGATAACAAAATGCGAGTCTACTGAAATATTACATCTTTTGAGCACTCACCCGCAATAGTGCGGCGGCCCTTCAGCACACTCTTATAATACATCTCGGGCGTGCGATGCTCCTTGCCCTCTGGTGGGGGGTCCGTCACAAGCTTCTGGGCATCCATCCTGCCCTAGTGCACCTTTGCGCAGGCAAGGGCCCGACGGGCACCCTCAATACAGGTGGAGTGCTTGATAACTTTAACCCACGGGCACGCATCCACCAGAGGCCGCACCAGGCCGAAGTAGCTCCCAGGCATAGCCTCCTTACGCCACAGCCGAACTATGAGGCCCTTCATGGCCTGTTCGGCCGCCTTGTGGAGCTCGACCAGCTGCTTCAGCTGGTTGCTAAGGGGCATCGGATGTCCGGCCTCAGCATACTGAGACCAGAAGACCTTCTCCGTCGTGCTCCCCTCCTCGGCCCGGTAGAATGCGGCAGCATCGGACACGCTGCAAGGAAGATCTGGGAACGCTCCTGGACAGCTCCGAATTCGGGTAAGCGACAGGTAATTAACACTCACATGCTTACTTTGCATGAAAAATACCTTACCCGCTGCTATTTTCTTTACCGCCTCGATCTCCTGGAGGGCCTTGTAGGCTTCGGCCTTAGCGGCTTTGGCACTCTCAAGAGCCGTTGCAAGCTCAGACTCTCGAGTCATTGAGTCACGCTCCAGGCTCTCATGTTTCTTCACGAGATCCTGGAGCTCTTGCTGTACCTCCGCCACCCGCGCCTCCTGTTTCTCTCGCTCGGTGCGCTCTGCAGCCACATTCCGTTTGGCCGCGGCCACCGCCTCTTTCAGGGTCGCCACCTCGTTAGTGGCCCCTGCAATACCCACGTTATCCTCGTCATTCTTTTTGCAACCAAAATCCTTTTCTGTAAGGTGCAATTTTAATAAGGGGTTACTCACCTTCCTTGTCCTCAAGCTACTTCTTGGCACGGCCGAGCTCGTTCTCGGACCGCTCGAGGTTCTTCTTCAAAGTATCGACCTCCGCAGTCCCATATTGACATATTTTTCATGACTCCTGCGTCTTTCTTGTTAGATCCTCAGTCCGGCTTTTCTTTCCGAACACCGACCCGAGCATCAGGGGCTACTGTGTATGCGGTACCATTTTATACATATTGAAATTCTTACCTCAAAGCCTATTAGAAGGCTGCTGCAGGCTTCAGTCAGCCCGCTCTTGGCGAGCCGCACCTTCTGAATCACCGCACTCATAATAGTGTGGTGTCCCTCTTCAATAGAGGCGCCGTTGAGCGCCTCCAGCAAATTATCCGGCACCTCCGGTTGGACGGAGGCAGCCGGCGTCACGGTCTTGCCCTTCTTGCGAAGGTGTCGCCCGTCAGACTCCGGAGCCACTGTGGGTTCCGGAGCCGAGTCCGGTGCAAAGTCCGGAAGGTTGTCCTGCGACACCTCCGGGGCCTCCTCCTCCTGGCGGGTCCCTTCCTGGGATCCCACCTTGGCGTCGTCCGTGTCACGGGGGGTGGAGGCGGTCGGAAGAGAATCCATATCCGACGCACCTAAGGACCCGCTCGACGAAGCGGGGAGATCGTCCTTGGGCGGACTATAGGGTTGTATGCGGCATTAGAAAGACATTGCCTGGCAAAGAAAAAAGATAAACCATGAAGATATTCGGGAGTCCGGATACTCACGATCTCGCCAGGGGCTTGGCCCTTGGAGGCTAGTCCTCGTCATCGTCACTGGCGTTGGCGGAGCAGTCCGGGGGAAGAGTTTTTCCCCTCTTGGACCCTTTTCTTCTCTCCCTCATTGGGGAAGAGGCTTTCTTCTCCTCCTCCTCACCTTGGTGAGAGGAGTCGGCCTTGGATTCATCATCCGATAGCACCTGAAAACGGGAACTCTTCGGATTCCCCGTGGCCTTCTTCTTGTCCTTCTTCTCTGGCACCACATGGGGTGCCGGAGCCAGCAGCCCCGTCAAACGGGCGTCCGCTGGGTCCTCTGGCAATGGGGCCGGACAGATAGCCTGTGCGGCCTTCTTCAGCCAGTCCTGTCAAAGGAAAGGGAGTTTAGATCCCGCATAGAGTCAAACTATGGAAAACATGCGTCCCTTAAAGGGCATAATCACTTACCTCATCAGCTGGACGCTCCAAGCTGAATCCGCGATCTTCGGTAGCGGATGCGGGAGCCTCGGCGCCCTTGAACAACACCTTCTAGACATCTTCGTACGTAGTGTCGAAGAGCCACTTCAGAGTCTGGTGCTGCGCCGGATCGAACTCCCACATGTTGAAGCCTCGTCGTTGGCACGGGAAAATCTGGCAGATGAGCATGACCTGGACTACGTTGACAAGCTTGAGCTTCTTGTCACCAGCTTTTGGACGCAGGCTTGGAGTCCGGTCAACTCCTCCGAATCACCCCAAATTTGGCCACTCTCTTTGCAGGAGGTAAGACGTGTGGGGATGACGGATCTGAATTCGGGGGCTGCTGCCCACTCAGCGTCACGCGGCTCGGTGATGTAAAACCACCCCAATTGCCACCCCTTGATGGTTTCCACAAAGGTGCCCTCCAGCCATGTAACGTGGGACATCCTGCCCACCATTGCGCCTCCGCATTCCGCTTGGGTGCCCTTCACAACCTTCGGCTTGACACTGAAGGTCTTGAGCCACAAGCCGAAGTGGGGCTGGATGTAGAGAAAGGCCTCACACACGACGATAAATGCCGAGATGTTGAGGATGAAATTCGGGGCCAGATCGTGGAAATCCAGGCCGTAGTAGAACATGAGCCCCCGGACAAAGGGATGGAGTAGGAAGCCCAGTCCGTGGAGGAAATGGGGAAGGAATACTACCCTCTCATGGGGCTTGGGGGTGGGGATGAGCTCTCCCTCAAAGGGGAGCCGGTGCGCAATGTCGCTGGACAAGTATCCGGCGTTGCGCAGCTTCTGAATCTGCCCCTCCGTGATGGAGGAGGCCATCCACTTGCCTCCTGCTCCGGACATATTTGGAGAAGGTCGAGGTGAGATGTGCGGGCTTGGGCGCTGGAGCTCGAGTTCGCAGAGATGGATAAGCCAAGGAGGAAGAAGGCGCAGGTAAAAGGGTTGGATCTTTATCCCCTTATATGGGTGGACGCAAACATGCGTCCCCACCAGCCTGATAAAACTCGCTTATCCCCCAAGCGCAGCAATCAATGGCGCAGTTGGGTTACCCACGTCTGTATTGATGGGAATCCCGGAATAAGGGGAACACGATCTCTACTTCGACAAGACGTGCCAAGGAAACCACTTCGCTAAACGCGCTGAGGTGGTACAATAAATAAAATTTAAGTAAAGGCTTGGTAGTGGTGTGGCGTCATGCCATCAAATACGTCAGCAGATTGAACTTGTGTAAATATTATTCTCTCTATGGTGGTATGTGGAAATTATTTTGCAGAGCCGGACACTATCCTGGTGTTCACAATCTTCTATGAACCCGCCTTGCAATGCCGAAGACAACATGCGCGCCGGACTCGTCGTCATTGAAGCCTGGTTCAGGGGCTACTGAGGGAGTTCCGGACTAGGGGGTGTCCGGATAGCCAAACTATCATCATCGGCCGGACTCCAAGTCTATGAAGATACAATATTGAAGACTTTGTCCCGTGTCCGGATGGGACTTTCCTTGGCATGGAAGGCAAGCTTGGCGATACGGATATGTAGATCTCCTACCATTGTAACCGACTCTGTGTAACCCTAGCCCTCTCCGGTGTCTATATAAACCGGATGGCTTTAGTCCATAGGACGAACAACAATCATACCATAGGCTAGCTTCTAGGGTTTAGCCTCCTTGATCTCGTGGTAGATCTACTCTTGTAACCCACATCATCAATATTTATCAAGCAGGACGTAGGGTTTTACCTCCATCAAGAGGGCCCGAACCTGGGTAAAAACATCGTGTCCCTCATCTCCTGTTACCATCTGCCTAGACGCACAGATTGGGACCCCCTACCCGAGATCCGCCGGTTTTGACACCGACATGTAGTGTGTGTGTGTGTGTGTGTGTGTGTGTGTGTTTGAGAGAGAAGCCATTATATAGATTAGTATCAAGATCGAGGTGTCACCCTACTCGTTCGGTGTTGGGAATTGTGTGTATGGGCGTGGGGGCAGTGACACTTAGATATAGGGAGAAGGAGTTTTGTGTAACACATATCTATATTAAGTGTTAGGTACATACCATGTGTGCGAGGCATACTTAAAACATCACGGAGATAAACAAGTTGTGTGCATGTAAGTGCCAGAAAAAATTGAAGAGAGAAACAATGTCTACACGTGTGTGTGTGTGTGTATGTGTGTGTGAGAGAGAGAAAGAGAGAGAGAGAGAGAGAAATCTCAAAACAAGAGCTGCTCTGCTGGATCCCATAGTATGTATTCAATGGTTCCGTGACTCAAAAGACGACAGAGGTTTTGGCCTTCAAGTCAATTATAACCTCCGTCGTCTTTTGAGTCTTGGAACCATATGAATACCTACAATGGGATCCAGCTCGAGTTAACCTTAGGCATATGTGTGCGAGACATAATTATAGTTTGACACATTAGTGGCAGTGGGTGGGCGGAATTGAAGGGGTGGGCGTGTTCGACAAAGAGAGCGTGTGTGTTTCTGTGTGGGAGACTTGTAGGACGGGGTAGAAATACGAATTCTAACTTTTACGGAGGGTGAGAAATACACGAAGTGCACGTGTGTGATTCCGATGCCCACGGAGAAATGAGATATGTATGCATGTGAGAGAGATTGCAGAATTCATTCACATATCACTATCTAGCGATCACGGAGGTGCATCGCCTGAACATAAATCAATATCTACTTCGTATAGCAGCCAAAGATACAATATCGATTAAACGCTATAAATATTGGACACTCACGTATCACAATTTTTCTCTAAACAATCCTTTTCAATTGTGCATGCCAAAGTTACACTGATGTTTCTTCAAAAAACCAATGTAGCTATCATGTGCATGCACCATTGTTAGTCTTGCATTCAGATTCATTAGTCTTGGATGATTTAAGGTTCTATTATGAAGTAATATATGTAATATTAATCTATGAATTCAACGGGTACGCAATTTATGAAATGGAGACTATGTAATCATATGAGGTAACCCTTTTAAGTAGCGGACTGCAATATCCATTTCTTTTGTGTGACTACAATATCCATTTCTTTTTGTGCGCCTCTACAATAACACATCAATGCATTATGCTTAAAGTAAATAACCAACGGCACTAAATTACTTATTTACACGAGAAATACATAGGTTGAGCGTTTGATCACCTTTTTTGTGAACGCGCCTCTACACCTGTACGATTGGCCGCTCCCGTGTGAATGACGAAGTTATCGGTGCATCATCGCGAGTTATTGTCTTTTTTTCTAGGGTGGACTTCACACCAATTATTAATTGTTGACGTGTGCCCCATGTGCACAGTCTTGCATGACCTTCCCGATAGCACTGTACAAAATTAGTTGACACTGGATACGAACGATCCCGCAGGTGGCAAAATGTCTCGCATCCTTCTACAATTCTCACCGCCTAGTCTTTAGCATGCAAAATTCCCCTTTTGTCCTTGGTGCACGGAAAACAACAATTAAAATATGGCCCTCATTTACATAATAGGTCGGGGTTGCTTTGGTAACTTCTGGTTGCCCCCACCACACGTCACCCATTTCCTCCCCCCTCCCGCAAAAACGACTAACTCCACTGCACCAGAGCATCTTACATCACGCTGTCCATACTTCATCGGCCTTTCTACCCTCCCCTCTCCAAACCCTACACTGCTCATCCACTGGCGTACCAGATCCCATTCACTTCCAGCGGCGTCCACCTCGCCGGATCTGCTTCTACGGCCGCATCTACCCCTCCCACCTCCCCTAGAAACAAGTAGACTGCTCATCCACCATTGTACCACAGTAGATTCAATGCTGACCTTGTCCATGGCGCAGGATCTACTTTGCCGATACTCTCATCAACCACAGCGCATCTGCAGCAGCTTCTTCGTACTCCCCACTGGAGACGCTTCATCCACACCCTCCTGGAGCCGCCCCACAGACGCCCACGTCAACGGGCTCTGATCCTCTTTGCCGACACCTTCCTCAATGCTACCGGAGCCGCTTCGCCGACACCATCATCAACCCTACCGGAGTAGCTTTGGCTATACCATTCTCAACCCTACAGGGGCCGCTTTGCCAACGCACAAGTCCATGGCCTCAGATCCGCTTCGTCGCACCCTCGTCCAACCTACCGGAGCAACTTTTGACGCCCCGTCAACGGCCGTAGATCCGCATCATTGACACCATCCTGAACCCAACCACCAGAGCAGCTTCACCGACGCCCTCGTCCACGGCCTCAGATTCACTTCGCCCACACCGTAGTCCACCCTACCGGAGCCGCTCCAAAAACACCCTACTCGACGGTTCTAGATCTCCTTACCAGACCCGTACAGCCAGCGCAGCATCGTCACCCTTGACGTTTCTAATCTGATTCCCACCATCTAGCAAGATGCCAAGCAGCCGCCACGGCCTAGGTACTTGTCAGCTTTAAACCCGTCCGACATCACCTGCCAGATGTACTTCAAATATACTAATAGGTCACTGTTACATGTTATGTAGCTGGCGAAAACTACAAGGACGATGTTTCTTCTAGATCTAACAGCTTGGCCAACCAAGATCCTGGACTGAGGCATTGCTATGATCTTGTAAGTGCATCTCTCTCTCTTGTATTGTTGTGTTCCTGCCAGCGTGCTTTGCTAGGATTTTCGACCAGTAATCGCTTTGTGCAGACAATGATTTCTACTGGCTGCTAAATTAGATATGTAGATGTCATACATGATACTTGCTGGAACAAAGGTAGTACATTACACAAAATCATAGGTGGCATGTAGGAATTCTAGTGCACTACATTAGGCTCTCTTAGAGTGCCTGCTAGTCCAGCACACCGAGTCATGGCTAGTTTATGCTATGCACACAATCGTTAATTGGTGGTTTAAATATGTGCAATGGATATGCAATGTATTATCATGTACAGCTGTCTAAAATTAGCCGTGTCAACTTGCAGATAGGTTTACTCAATGAAAAAGTCCAAGATGTATGTGGCAATTTCATGGAACATCGCCAAGAACGGAGAGGCAGTGGTGAGCCTATACAGTGTGCTATGGTAGGTCACTCTGGCCCGGTTCTCTTGCAGGATTCTCCCATTGCAATCATTGTGACATGTTATTTGTATGTTGGTTCTATTGGCCAAGTTTCTTAGGGACAGTTATTTCGAGTTATCCAAAGAAAATAAGCACCTCTGAATATAAGCTCTAGGTAATAAGCCAACCAGTTCTTTTCATTGCCTGCCTTTTCAGCTTATCCGTGGTATGATCAGTGAAAAGTCTAGATAGCATTATATTTTTTCGTTTTACTGTCCATATGAAAATTAATTTGACTTGCAAACATCAAAAATTGAACCCAATGCAATAATTAATATGGTAGAAAACAAACCAAAAATATTTTGTTCAAAATGCAAATGCAAAGATACCATCTACTTGGCACAATCTACTTTGGTCAATGACTTCCATAGAGATCCCATTACCTAATTTAAATGAAGAACACATGACCTATATTAAATGAAGAACAATTATTTATCAAAATTCGATTGTACAAGTGGCTGGTTATTATCATATAGTAGCACCACCTGAAAGCATCATATAGCAGCAGCAGCATCTCATAGCAACTCATCATATAGCAGCAGCAACAACAACAACGTGCAATTCATCATATACCAGCAGCAACTCATAACAATTCATCATATAGCAGCAGCAGCTCATAGCAATTCATCATATAGTAGCAGCAGGAGCAGCTCATAGCAATGCATCATATAGCAGCAGCAGAAGCAGCTCTTATCTATTCATCGTATAGCGGATCAGAATAAAAATTTGGCAAAAAAATCAGAGGAGATCATCACCTTGTTGGATGAGATCATCCTTCAACAGCACCTCAAGGCCATGGCCTGGGAGGAGGGGAGGGGGAACACTACAAAAAGAAAGACACATCCGTGACATTTTGTGCCGAACGAAGATTTTTTCTGTCATACTTATGACACTTCTATGACGATAATTGTGACAAAACTCAGTATCATCATAGATGTGGTGGGATCCAACTTCTATGACCAAAAATCATGATAGAAAATGGGCTTTTCGTACTGGGCGGCTGGAGACGCAGCTGCATGAATTCTCTGGGCCGTCCATGATGGAAAAAACATGGTAGAAGCGAGGGCGAGGAAAATTTCGGGGAGTTACCGGTTACGGTGGGTGGTCGGGGGCCGAGCGATGCGCATTTCTCTCATACACGTATGCGCGTGTGTGCGAGGCATTGGGCTCTAACTGAACCCGAGCAAGGCGTCGCCTAACTGAACCCAAGTGATTCCACTGCACGCTATGCGTTACTGAACCCGAGCGATCGACCGATGGCTGTTAACTGAACCCGATCGAGCGATTCCTTGGCTACTGCTGCTAACTGAAGCTGATCGATGCTGCCTCTGGATGAATAGTGAGCGTTGCAGGGGGTCTGGATGAACAGTGAGCGTTGCGGGGGGTTTGGATGAACAGTAAGCAGTGGGGCTGGATGAACAGGACCCCGTGGCATTGCCTCTGGATGAACAGGACCCCGATCGATCGTGCTGGTTGGGGTTGGATGAACAGGACCCCGTGGAGGGCTGGATGAACAGGACGATCCCATGGAGGGCTGGATGAATAGTAGACGATGGAGGGTGGACGAACAGTAGCCCGTGGAGGGGTGGTTAAACAGGAGCCCGTGGAGAGGGGTGATTGAACAGTAGCCGGTGGAGTGGCGCGCTGTGGAGGCTGAATGAATAGGAGCCCGTGGATGAACAGGAGCAAGTGGAGGCTGGAGGAGGTCAACGATGGATGAACAGTAGCCCGTGGAGGCTGGAGGAGGTCGACAGTGGAGATGAACAGTATCTCATGGAGTCCCATTTTGCGGTACGCCACACCCCTCCCGATGAACAGGACCCCCGTTTCGACCGTAGCGCTCCAAAACAAGTTCATTTCGTCCATTTTGCGGTACGCCACACCCCTCCCGATTAAGAGGACCCTGTTTCGACCATAGGAGGTCCAACACAAGTCCGTTTCATCCTTTTTGCGGTATGCCAGACCCCTCCCGATGAACAGGATCCCATTTCGAACGTGGCCGGTCGAACACAAGGCCGTTTCCTCTGTTCTGCAGTATGCGAGGCCTCGTTTCCATCACCTGTTCCATCCAAGCCCTCCCGATGAACACGACGACGCATTTCGTTCCGACCTAGTCGGTTGGCTCCCCATGAACACGACGACGACGATGTTTCTCTGTTCCGACCCAGCCATGTACACGAGCCCTGGCCGTACGTATATATGCGCGAGTAGGCATTCAAGACCCCGCCCGTATGTACGTATGTGGCCGTATTTTCTTTCTTGCACCCTGGCCATTGTACGTACGTGTACATCCTACGTGCACGCCTTTACTACGACACGGGCGCGCCTCTACATCCACCAGCATGTACGTACACGTTCGCGACCAGAATGACAACGCTATGTATGCTTCGACCAGGTGGGTCCCGACTGTCAGTCACTTCCTTGCGTGCGAAGATGTAGCTGGTGGGTCCCAGCAGTCAGGGGGGAAATCGTTTTTTTTGTTGCCCTGTCGCACTTCCTTGTGTGCGAAGATGTAGCTGGTGGGTCCCAGCAGTCAGGGGGCGAATCTTTTTTTTTCGCGAAATACGGTGTCCCATCCAATGGGTCCCCGCTGTCAGGTGGAGGAATAATTATTTTGCGTGTAATAAGGAGGCACTTCCTTGCGGCTTCCATGGACCCAGCTGTCAGCCTCTCCACGTACAGTACTCTTCCGATGGAAGTCGGTCGTTGACCACATTGACCACGGCGCATCGAGAGCACCACGGTGGTGGACGATGGCGAGGCCTAGGAAGGGGACGACACGGAGCCAGGGAAGACGCGGTAGTGGATGCCCACACGAAGAGGAGTACGAGAGTTCACTGGTTCGGTTGCGGTCGCCACAGAATAACTAAAGGTGTGGGTGAGTAGAGGGATGGCCTGGCCAGTGGTGGGAGTAGTAGGGGGCGGTGAGGCCTCTACGGCATTGCAGCCGGCCATGGGAGGCACGAGCATGTGGCATGACCGACGCTGCTTTGGGCGGCTGGAGCACAAAGACCAGAGGTTGAAGAAGCACTATGGCCGTTGGATGGACATCGTACGGTCAGTGGAGCTATAATCGTTCATATTGACTAAGTTGACAAAGCCCTCCGTCACCGTCAACTTAGTAGGCCCACAAGTCAGCCTCCCACCAAGGTGAATCCCGGCTAGCAGGGGGAGTATTCATTTTTTTGTGCGTAATAAGGAGGCACTTCCGGTGGGTCCGAGCTGACAGCGGGGGGGACGTTAATACAGAGGCCCTTCCGGTGTGTCCCAGCTATCAGGTGGAGGAATCATTATTTTGCGCGTAATAAGGAGGCATTTCCCTGTGTGGGCCCTGATGTCCCACAAGTATAGGGGATCTACCATAGTCCTTTCGATATGTAAGAGTGTCGAACTCAACGAGGAGCAGAGGGAAATGACAAGCGGTTTTCAGTAAGGTATTCTCTGCAAGCACTGAAATTTTAGGTAACAGATAATTTTGTGATAAGATAATTTGTAACGGGTAACAAGCAATGAAAGTAAATAAAGTGCAGCAAGGTGTCCAAATCCTTTTTGTAGCAAAGGACAAGCCTGGACAAATTCTTATAATGAGAAAAGTGCTCCCGAGGACACATGGGAATTATCGTCAAGCTAGTTTTCATCACGCTCATATGATTCGCGTTCGTTACATTGCTAATTTGATATGTGGGTGGACCGGTGCTTGGGTGCTGCCCTTTCTTCGACAAGCATCCCAGTTATGATTATCCCCTATTGCAAGCATCCGCAACTACAAAAGAAGTATTATGGTAAACCTAACCAAAGCATAAACCTAATGGATCCAAATCAGCCCCTTATGAAGCAACTCATAAACTAGGGTTTAAGATTCTGTCACTCTAGCAACCCATCATCTACTTATTACTTCCCAATGCCTTCCTCTAGGCCCAAATGATGGTGAAGTGTCATGTAGTCGACGTTCACATAACACCTCTAGAGGAGAGACAACATACATCTCATCAAAATATCGAACGAATACCAAATTCACATGACTACTAATAGAAAGACTTCACCCATGTCCTCAGGAACAAACGTAACTACTCACAAAGCATATTCGTGTTTGAGGGAGTCCCGGATTAGGGGGTGTCCGGATGACCGGACTATGACCTTTGGCCGGACTCCTGGACTATGAAGATACAAGATTGAAGACTTCGTCCCGTGTCTGGATGGGACTTTCCTTGACGTGGAAGGCAAGCTTGGCGATATGATAGGTAGATCTCCTCCCATTGTAACCGACTCTGTGTAACCCTAACCCTCTCCGGTGTCTATATAAACTGGAGGGTTTTAGTTCGTAGGACAAACAACAATCATACCATAGGCTAGCTTCTAGAGTTTAGCCTCTCTGATCTCGTGGTAGATCTACTCTTGTACTACCCATATCATCAATATCAATCAATCAGGAGTAGGGTTTTACCTCCATCGAGAGGCCCCGAACCTGGGTAAAAGCATCTTGTCCCTTGTCTCCTGTTACCATCCGCCTAGACGCACCGTTCAGGACCACCTACCCAAGATCCGCCGGTTCTGACACCGACATTGGTGCTTTCACTGAGAGTTCCTCTGTGTCGTCACCTTTAGGCCCGATGGCTCCTCCGATCATCAACAATGATGTGGTCCAGGGTGAGACTTTTCTCCCCGGTCAGATCTTCGTATTCGGAGGCTTTGCACTGCGGGCCATTTCACTTGGCCATCTGGAGCAGATCGAAAGCTACGCCCCTAGCCATCAGGTCAGGTTTGGAAGTTTGAACTACACGGCTGACATCCGCGGAGATTTGATCTAGCTGACGGGTTCGAGCCACAGCCGACCGAGCCACAGCCACAGCCGACCGTGTCGCACTGTCACGATGGGCATGATCTAGCTCTGCCGCCGGATAGTGCCTAGGAGGCCGCCTCAGCGTCCGCTCCGACCCTTAGCTCGGAGCCGACTGCGCCAATCAAGGACGGGTGGCTGGATAGTACCTCGGGGGCTGCAATATCTATGGCGATCGAGCCGAATAACAGCCCTGTCCTTTGCAAAGCCCGTGACTCCAAGGTGCCGGACTCCTTTCCGGACTCTGAGCCTTCCGCACCCCTGCCAATCAAACCCGATTGGGCGCCCATCATGGAGTTCACCGCCGTGGACATCTTTCAGCACTCGCCCTTTGGCGACGTCCTGAATTCACTGAAGTCTCTCTCCTCATCAGGAGAGCCCTGGCCGGACTACGGTCAGCAAGGTTGGGATGCGGACGACGAAGAAATTCGAAGCCCACCCACCACCCACTTCATAGCCACTATCGATGATTTAACCGAGATGCTCGACTTCGACTCCGAAGACATCAATGGTATGGACGATGATGCAGGAGACGACCAAGAACCAGCGCCTATAGGGCACTGGAAGGCCACCTCGTCATATGACATATACATGGTGGACACCCCAAATAAGGGAATGGCGATGGAACAACGGAGGATGACCCCTCCAAGAAGCAGCCTAAGCGTCGGCGTCAGCGGCGCCGCTCTAAATCCCGCCAAAGCAAAAACAGCGATTTCGGTACCGGAGACAATAACACACCGGACAGTGCCGAAGACAACCCCCTCCAGCAGGATTCAGCGCAGGAGAACGGAGAAGCCATCCCTCATAAGAGAGCGGCAGACAGAGAGGTAGAGGACGATAATTACATGCCTCCCTCCGAAGACGAGGCAAGCCTCGCCGACGATGAATTTGTCGTGCCTTAGGATCCCGTCGAACAAGAGCGTTTCCAATGCAGGCTTATGGCCACGGCAAGTAGCCTCAAGAAAAAACAGTAGCAACTTAGAGCTGACCAAGACATGCTAGCCGACAGATGGACTGAACTCCTTGCGTCCGAAGAGTACGAACTCGAACGCCCCTCCAAGAGCTACCCAAAGCGCAAGCTGCTACCCCGATTAGAGGAGGAAGCAACTAAACCTACATCACCAGCGCATGACGCGGCCGACCCGCCACCCCGTGGCCGCGACAGAGAGGCCTTGCGGCCATCAATTCAATCCGCACCCCGGCGCCGCTCAAAAAGTACCAAGGCACGAGGAAACGCGCCAGACCTGCGATACATATTGGAGGACAAGGCAAGGCAAACAAGACCGATCTACGGATCGCGTGGGCACCCCACGACACGTGATGATAACTATAACGCCGGATATGCCAAATACGGCCAGACCGAACACGGCAGGCAAAGCTCATATGAGCTACGTCGTGATATAGCCCAGTACAGAGGCGCCACACACCCACTATGCTTCACAGATGAAGTAATGGATCATCAAATCCCCGAGGGTTTTAAAGCCGTAAACATCGAATCATATGATGGCACAACAGATCCTGCGGTATGGATCGAGGATTATCTCCTTCATATCCACATGGCATGCGGTGATGATCTACACGCTATCAAATACCTCCCACTCAAGCTCAAAGGACCAGCTCGACATTGGCTTAACAACTTGCTAGCAGAGTCAATTGGTTGCTGGGAGGACCAGGAATCCGCATTCCTCGACAATTTCGAGGCCACCTATGTGCGACCACCAGACGCCGATGACCTAAGCCACATAATTCAGCAGCCAGAGGAATTGGCCAGACAATTCTGGACAAGGTTCCTAACCAAGAAAAATCAAATAGTCGACTGTCCGGACGTAGAGGCCCTTGCAGCCTTCAAACATAACATCCGTGACGAATGGCTTGCCTGGCACCTAGGACAGGAAAAGCCCAAATCCATGGCAGCCCTCACAACAATCATGGCCCACTTTTGCGCGGGAGAAGACAGCTGGCTAGCTCGTAGTAATAACATGACCAAGAGCCCTGGTAATTCGGCAACCAAGGACAAAAATGGCAGGTCGCGTCGCAACAAGCACAAGCGCCGCATTAACGGCGACAATACTGAGGATACGGCAGTTAATGCCGGATTCAAAGGCTCTAAACCCGGTCAGCGGAAAAAGCCATTCAAAAGAAATACTCCGGGCCCATCCAGTTTGGACCGGATACTCGATCGCTCGTGCCAGATACACGGCACCCCCGATCACCCAGCGAATCACACCAACAGGGATTGTTGGGTGACAAGGGGCTGTATAGTGATGACGAGGAGGAGCCCCGGCCGCCTAACAACAGAGGACAGAAGGGTTTTCCCCCACAAGTGCGGACGGTAAACATGATATACGCAACCCACAACCCCAAAAGGGAGCGGAAGTGTGCACTCAGGGACGTATATGCGTTGGAGCCAGTCGCCCCAAAGTTCAACCCATGGTCCTCCTGCCCGATCACTTTCTATCGAAGGGACCACCCCACTAGCATCCATCATGGTGGATTCGCCGCATTGGTTCTAGACCCAATCATTGACGGATTTCACCTCACTAGAGTCCTCATGGACGGCGGCAGCAGCCTGAACCTGCTTTATCAGGATACAGTTTGAAAAATGGGCATAGATCCCTCAAGGATTAAACCCACAAAGACGACCTTTAAATGCATCATACCAGGTGTAGAGGCCAGCTGTACAGGCTCAGTTACACTCGAAGTGGTCTTCGGATCCCCGAATAATTTCTGAAGCGAGGATTTAATCTTCGACATAGTTCCATTTCGTAGTGGCTATCACGCCCTGCTCGGGCAAACCACATTTGCAAAGTTCAATGTGGTGCCGCACTACGCATACCTCAAGCACAAGATGTCAGGCCCTTGAGGAGTCATTACGGTCAATGTAAACACCGAACGCTCTCTCCGAACAGAGGAGCACACGGCGGCCCTCACGGCGGAAATACAAAGTAGCCTCTCAAGGCAACTCTCCAGTCCGGCTGTTAAACGTCCGGACACCGTCAAGCGCGCCCGGAGTAACCTACAACAAGACCGTCTGGCACGTTCCGAGCAAGCATAGCAGTGCGGCCCCAACCCCAGCCCTCGCGAGATTGCAAAACCAGTACCACGCGTACATACTTATGCTCTGGAAATACCATGGGCATACGGGGAGGGGCACAACTACGGCACGCCCAGAATGCGGCTCAACCGCACTAGGGGCTCCCGATTTTATCATTTCTTTTTTTTACTTTCAGGACTCCACTCTCAGGAAGGACTGTTCGGCAGTACAATCACTGAACACACGATGCAACAGCCAGGGAGATAGCAAGCCACATCGAATGTCCAGGTGGTCTCTATAACGAGCTAAATACCTGTCTTACTTAAAGTCTCGCAGCTTGCCCCTGGAGGGGGACATGTCAAATAATCCTATCTCTTGCTTATCGCACTATTTGTATCGTTATGCTTTCGCAGCAGCCTATTAATAAACAATAAATAGCTCTTGTCTATTATTGCATTCATTTTTTTATGTAAACATGTTCAGTTATGACATTATGCAACCGTACAGTTTGGTAAGGCCAATACACCAGGGGCTTAAGTACCCCAGAATACTGTGTGAGAAGACCGAACACTGTCATGAGTGCGGCACCCTGAACTTATAGCATTATATGCATCGGCTCCGAATCATGTCTTGGGTCAATAGTTGGGCTTGCCCGGCTCCCATGTTTTGGTACCTTACGTTCCGCTATATTGGCTAAGGTAGCGCTGGGAGAACTACTGCGATTGTGCCCCAGTTGAGCTGGGTTAACACCTCAGTATAGAAAGCTAAAACTGACTGTCATGATAGGGCGAGAGCCGGTCGCTGTTCGAGAGGTTTTTTGAGTCCCTAAAGACTTATGCCGCTTAGAGCGAGGAGCTGGCTTTGTCCGGCCTAGGCGTGGATAGCGCCCCAAACTCGGTCTTCCAAATACTAGGGGCTTCGCCGAAATTTAAAATTATAGAATTCTATGGCTAAGTGAGAGTGATAAAGCATTATAAGTCCGATTGCCTTGTTCGTTGTGCTGAGCGCATCCCTCGAAGGACCCAAGAATGGGAACAAGAGCGCTCAGGTTTATCCCGAACACCCCAGCACTCGTGGCATGGGGGTAGAAGCCGATGACTTGCATCTCTCAGATTTAACAAACGTCCGCACAAAAGGTAATATTTTAAATTCAAAAAGCGTTGCCTAGCGCATATGAACAAGTTTTCAGCGCACAGGATAAACATGAGTGAGTTTACTCAAAAATTAAATCCTTGGAACACTCATTCTCCACAAGGCAGGCACCTCAGGATGCCCTCATAATACAACTCGGGCTTGCGATGTTTCTTCCCCTTCGGTGCCCCATCCTTCGCCAGCTTCTCAGCATCCAGCTTGCCCCAGTGCACTTTAGCACAGGCAAGTGCCCTACGGGCGCCTTCAATGCATACGGACCGCTTGATGACTTCAAGCCATGGACAGGCATCCACCAGCCGCCTCACCAGCCCAAAGTAGCTCCCAGGCATGGCCTCCCCAGGCCACAGCCGGCCTATAAGGCCCTTCATGGTCCTGTTCGGCTGCCTTATGGAGCTCGACCAGCTGCTTCAGCTGGTGGCTCAGGAGCACCGGGTGTCAGGCCTCAGCATACTGGGACCAGAACACCTTCTCTGTCGAGCTCCCTTCCTCGGCCCAATAGAATGCAGCGGCGTCGGACACTCTGCATGGCAGATCTGCGAATGCTCCTGGAGAGCTCCGGACTCGGGTAAGTAACAGGCAATTTACTTGCACGTGCTTGCTTTGCATAAAGAATGCGTTACCCGCCGCTATCTTTTTCATCGCCTCAATATCCTTGAGGGCTTTTTGGGCTTCGTCCTTGGCGGATTTGGCGCTCTTAAGGGCCGAGGCAAGCTTGGACTCTCGAGTCTTTGAGTCAAGCTCCAATCTCTCGTGTTTCTTCACAATAGCATGGAGCTCTTGCCGCACCTCCTCCGCCCGCGCCTCCTGCTTTTCTCGCTCGGTGCGCTCCACGGCCGCATTGTCTTTGGCCTTGGATAGCGCTTCCTTCAGGGCCGCCACCTCGATTGTGGCCCGTGTAACATTCACGTTGGTCCTGTCACTATTTGCAACCAGGTATTTTTATATATACTTACATAAGGTACTACCTACCTTCCTTGTCCTCGAGCTGCTTCTTGGCAAGGCCGAGCTCGTTCTCGGACCGCTCGAGGCTCTGCTTCAATGCATCGACCTCCGCAGTCAGTGCGGCAGAGGTCAGCAGCGCAGCCTGCATTCCCATATTGACACATTTATGTTAGACTCCTATGTATATCTTTTTAGATCCTCAGTACGGCTTTTCTTTCCGAACACCAAACTGAGCATCAGGGGCTACTATCTATGCGGTAACATTTTTACATGTTTCAAATACATACCTCAAAGCCTGTTAGAAGGCTGGCACAGGCTTCCGTCAGCCCGCGCTTGGCGGACTGAACCTTCTGGATCACCGCACTCATAATAGTGCGGTGCTCCTCGTCGATGGAGGCGCCGTTAAGCACCTCCAGCAAATTGTCCAGCGCCTCCGGTTGGATGGTGGCCACCGGCATCATAGGCTTTCCCTTCTTACGAAGGGGCCGCCCGCCAGACTCCGGAACCACTGAAGGTTCCCTTGCGGTGTCCGGCCCAGGGCCAGACTTAGATCCCTCTAGGGTTTTATCCCCTTTCCGCCTGGAGTCCGGAAGGTCGCCTTGCAGCGCCTCTGGGGCTACGTCCTCCTGGCCTGGCCCCTTCTGGGACTCCACCTCGGCGGCGTCCGTGGGGCGAGGGGAGGTAGCAGTCCCGACTGAAAGACTATTCACATCCAACGAATCCAGGGATCCGCTCGACAAAGCATTGAGCTGGGCCTTGGGCAGACTGCATGATTATGTTCGGCGTTAGAAGATACTGTGCACTAAAGGGACGCCATGAGTTATTTTGGTATCCAGATACTTACGATGTTGCCAGGGGCTTGGCCCTGGATGGCCACTCCTCTCCGCCTTCTTCGGCATCGGTGGCATAGTCCGAAAGAAGGGTCTTCCCCTTCTTGGACCCTCCGGCCTCCCCAGTTGGGGCGACCTTCCTTTTCTTTCCTCCCACCGCTGGAGGGGGAGAGGCTTCTTTTTCCTCCTCCTCGTCTTCGGAGGAGGAGTGCGCTTCGGCGTCGTCGGGCGATGAGTCTGACACCACCAGGCGCCGGCAGCTCTTTCGAGTTCCCGTGGCCTTCTTCTTGGCCTTCTTCTCCGGCACCACGTGAGGTGCCAGGACCAGCAGCTTTGCCAAGCGGGCGTCTGCTGGGCCTTTGGGCAAAGGAGCCGGACAGTCGATCTGTCCGGACGTCCTCTTCCAGTCCTGTCAAAGGAGCGGGAGCTTAGATCCCGCATAGAGTCAGTCTATGAAAAACAAGTATCCTGTAAAGGGTAAAACAAGCTTACTGCACTGGCTTGGCGCTTCGCGCAGAATCCGTGATCCTCGGTGATGGGAGGGGGAACCTCGGAGCTCTTGAATAGCACCTTCCAGGCATCTTCATATGTTGTGTCGAAGAGCCTGGACAAAGTCTGGTGCCGAGCCGGGTCGAACTCCCATAAGTTGAAAGCCCGTCGTTGACATGGGAGGATCCGGCGGAAGAGCATGACCTGGACTACGTTGACAAGTTTAACCTTCTTGTCCACCAGATTTTGGACGTAGGTTCGGAGTTCGGTCACCTCTTCCGAATTACCCCACAACAGGCCCATCTCTTTCCAAGAGGTGAGCCGTGTGGGGATGCCAGATTGGAATTCGGGGGCAGCTGCCCATTCAGGGTCATGCGGCTCGGTGATGTAGAACCACCCCGATTGCCACCCTTTGATGGTTTCCACAAAGGAGCCCTCGAGCCATGTGACGTTAGGCATCATGCCCACCATGGCGCCTCCGCACTCCACTTGTTGGCCGCCCACAACCTTCGGCTTGACATTGAAGGTCTTTATCCATAAGCTGAAGTGGGGTTTGATGCGGAGGAAGACCTCGCACACGACGATGAACGCTGAGATGTTGAGGACGAAGTTCGGGGCCAAATCATGGAAATCCAGGCCGTAGTAGAACATGAGCCCCCAGACAAATGGGTGGAGTGGGAAGCCCAGTCCACGGAGGAAATGGGGGAGAAACACCACCCTCTCATGGGGCCTAGGGGTGGGGATGAGCTGCCCCTCATCTGGGAGCCGGTGCGCGATGTCGTTAGAGAAGTATCCGGCTTTCCTCAACTTTTTGATTTGCCCCTCCATGAGGGAGGAAGCCATCCACCTGCCTCCCGCTCCGGACATGGTTGGAGAAAGTTGAGGTGGGAAGTGCGGACTTGGGCGCTGGAGCTCGAGTGCACGGAAATGGATAAGCAAGGGAGGAAGAAGGCGTAGATGGAAAGGGTGGATCTTTATCCCCTTATATGGGCGGCTGAAACTATGTGCCCCCGCCAGCTTGGTAAAACTCGCTTATCTCCTAAGCGCCGTGATTAATGGCACCGTTGCGTTACCCACGCCCGTATTGATGATAATCCCGTAATAAGGGGACATGATCTCTGCTTTTACAAGACGTGCCAAGGAAACCGCCTCGCTAAACACACTGAGGTGGGACAGTAAAAACGATTTGAATAAAGGCTTGGCCGTGGCATGATGTCACGCTATGGAATATGTCAGCAGATTAGATTTGTATAAATATTATTCTCTCTATGATGGTATGTGGAACTTATTTAGCAGAGCCGGACACTATCCTTGTGTTCAACATCTTCTATCAAGTATTCGGAGGAGGAACCCGCCTTGCAATGCCGAAGACAATTTGCACGCCGAACTCATCGTCATTGAAACTTGGTTTAGGGACTACTGAGGGAGTCCTAGATTAGGGGGTGTCCGGATGACCGGACTATGACCTTTGGCCGGACTCCTGGACTATGAAGATACAAGATTGTAGACTGCGTCCCGTGTCCGGATGGGACTTTCCTTGGCGTGGAAGGAAAGCTTGGCGATACGATATGTAGATCTCCTCCCATTGTAACCGACTCTGTGTAACCCTAACCCTCTCCGGTGTCTATATAAACCGGAGGGTTTTAGTCCGTAGGACAAACAACAATCATACCATAGGCTAGCTTCTAGGGTTTAGCCTCTCTGATCTCGTGGTAGATCTACTCTTGTACTATCCATATCATCAATATTAATCAAGCAGGAGTAGGGTTTTACCTTCATTGAGAGGGCCCGAACCTGGGAAAAAACATTGTGTCCCTTGTCTCCTGTTACCATCCGCCTAGACGCACAGTTCGGTACCCCCTACTCGAGATCCGCCGGTTTTGACACCGACAATGTTCATGATCAAACGAGTATTAATATGCATTACGGATCTGAACATATGATCTTCCACCGGATAAACCAATTAGCATCAACTACAAGGAGTAATCAACACTACTAGCAACCCACAGGTACCAGTCTGAGGTTTGGGTACAAAGATTAGATACAAGAGATGAACTAGGGTTTGAGCGGAGATGGTGCTGGTGAAGATGTTGATGGAGATTGACCCCCTCCTGATGAGAGGATCGTTGGTGATGACGATGGTGATGATTTCCCGCTCTGGGAGGGAAATTTCCCCGGCAGAACAGCTCTGCCGGAGCCCTAGATTGGTTCCGCCAAGGTTCCGCCTCATGGCGGCGGAGTTTCGTCCCGTAAGCTTGCTTATGATTTTTTCAGGGTTGAAGACTTCATATAGCAAAAGATGGGCATCGGAGGGCCACCAGGGGGCCCACGAGGCAGGGGGTGTGCCCAGTAGGGGTGGGCGCGCCCCCATCCTCGTGACCACGGTGTGGGCCCCCTCTGGTACTTCTTTCGCTCAATAATTCTTATTAATTCCAAAAATGACTTTCGTGGAGTTTCATGACTTCTGGAGCTGTGCAGAATACGTTTCCAATATATGCTCCTTTCCAAGCCCAGAATTCCAGCTGTCGGCATTCTCCCTCTTCATGATAAACCTTGTAAAATAAGATAGAATAGCCATAAGTATTGTGGCATAACGTGTAATAACAGCCCATAATGCAAAAAACATCGATATAAAAGCTTGATGCAAAATGGACGTATCAACTCCCCCAAGCTTAGACCTCGCTTGTCCTCAAGCGGAAGCCGATATCGAAAAATACGTCCACATGTTTAGAGATAGAGGTGTCGATCAAAATAAAATACGGACATGAGGGGATCATGATCATTCTTGTAACAGCAACATAAATAGTTTTTGTCATATGATTTCTTATGGTGAAGTAGCAATCTATTCACAATGTCAAGTATGGTTCAGAAACTTCATTGAGAACTAACAAACTATAATCTCAGTCATTGAAGCAACTGTAATTTATCATAACATCGGAAAGAGTCAAGAATAGAGCTTTTCAACAAATCCACATACTCAACTATCATATAGTCTTCTACAATTGCTAGCACTCACGCAATACTTATGGTTATGGAGTTTTAATCGGACACAGAGAAAGATAGGGGCTTATAGTGTTGCCTCCCAATGTTTTACCTCAAGGGTAAAGTCAACAATCATAGTTCATGCTAACTTACATCCAATTTGGATATATATGTCAGGATCTTTCCAACACGAGGTGCTTGCCAAAGGATAAAATGAAAAAGAGAAAGATGAGGATCACCTTGACTCTTGCATAAAGTAAAAGACATAAAGTAAAATATGGGCCCTTCGCAGAGGGAAGCAGAGGTTGTCATGTGCTTTTAGGGTTGGATGCACAAAATCTTAATGGAAAAGAATGTCACTTTATATTACCACTTGTGATATGAACCTTTATTATGCAGTCCGTCGCTTTTATTACTTCCATATCACATGATCGTATAAAGCTTATTTTATCCGCACTAATAAGTCATACATATTTAGAGAGCAATTTTTATTGCTTGCAACATGACAACTTACTTGAAGGATCTTACTCAATCCATAGGTAGGTATGGTGCACTCTCATGGCAAAACTGGGTGTAAGGATATTTGGAAGCACAAGTACTATCTCTACTTGGTGCAAGGAATTTGGCTAGCATGAGGGGGAAAGGCAAGCTCAACATGTTGGAGAATCCATGACAATATACTTTAACTAAGATGTGAGAAAATATAACCCATTATGTTGTCTTCCTTGTCAAACATCAACTCTTTAGCATGTCATACTTTAATGAGTGCTCACAATCATAAAAGATGTTCAAGATAGTATATTTATATGTGGAAACCTCTCTTTCTTTATTACTTCCTATTAATTGCAACGTTGACCAAAACTTATGATTGTCAACTCTCAACAACTTTTAGGCCTCATACTCTTTATGTGTGAAGTCATTACTATCCATAAGATCAATATGAACTCTTTTATTTCTTTTTATTCCTTCTATTTTCTCAAGATCATAGCAAGATAGCAAAGCCATTGACTCAACACTAATCTTTATTATATATATCTCACGGACTCGATTACATAGAGGGATCAGAAAGCAAAACTCAAAACTAATTCATACCAAAACTTTATTCTACTAGATCAAGATATTACTAAAAGGATCGAACTAAGAAAAACGGTAAAGATAGGAGTGTGATGGTGATACGATACCGGGGCACCTCCCCCAAGCTTGGCAGTTGCCAAGGGGAGTGCCCATACCCATGTAATTATGTCCTCGGAGGTGGTGAAGAAGGAGTTGTTGATGATGTAGGCTTATTGTCCGTCTTCCAAGGCATAGGCTCACCATCATAGAAGGATGATCGAGTCTCTGGGATCCTCAAATCTGCAGCCAAACTCATCCTCTTAAATCTATATTCATACTCATAGTTTTTGTTTTGCAGGCCATAGATCTGGGCTTGGAGATGCTTGATTTTCTCATGAAGCTTGAAGATGGCCTCCCCAATGTTCTTGGCGTCCAGCTTGTGGTTGTTGGTGAATTCTGCAATCATCATCTTGTTAGCGCTAAGTCCGCGCTCCACCATACCTTGGCACTTGAAAACTTGTTGTTCCATAGCTTCAAGCTTTGTCTCCACGCTTCCGGTACGCCTTGGTCCCTCCATATCGCGGATGTGTAGCACCCCCTCTCGCATGTCAATGGTTTGAGGGTGATGCAGCACCTCCGCGAGATAGGGGTTGATGACCCTCTCGAAAAAATTGTCCTTGGGAGTGCTTGGAGATGTCATGGTGCTCTAGATCTGTCAGAAAAATAGCTCGATACGAAAATAGAGGGTATTTGCGTGATACGGTGGTCACCTTCGGGAGATTATATAATGAATTTTTACCGACCAAAAGAAGTACCGTGTAAGAAAACGGAGTCCAGAGAGTACACGAGGTGCCCACGAGGCAGGGGGACGCGCCCAGTACGGGTGGGCGTGCCCTCCACCCTCGTGGAGGCCTCATGTCCTTCTCGGACTACTTCTTATTTTCCTATTTTCTTAAATATTCCAAAACGGAAAAAAATTGCTATTAGAACTGTTTTGGAGTCGGTTTACTTACCGTACCACATACCTATTCCTTTTCGGAGTTTGAAACGTTCTGGAAAGTGTCCCTTATTTATTCCTCCGGGGTTACGGTTTCGATAATATTAGTTTCAACATTTATAGGATTACCTGAGATATAATGCTTGATTCTTTGACCGTTCACCACCCTCGGACTTGTGCCTTCGAAGTTGTTGATTTTTATGGCACCGGAACGATAGACCTCCTTGATAACGTAAGGGCCTTCCCATTAGAGAGAAGTTTTCCTGCAAAAAATCTTAAACGAGAGTTGAATAGCAACACATAATCACCTACGTTAAACTCACACTTTTGTATCATTTTGTCATGCCATTTTTAACCTTTTCTTTAAACAACTTGGCAATCACATAGGCTTGGGTTCTCCATTCATCAAGTGAGATAATATCAAATAACCTCTTCTCACCGGCAAGTTTGAAATCATAATTGAGCTCTTTAATAGCCCAATATGCCTTATGTTCAAGTTCGAGAGGAAAGGGACATGCTTTTCCATAAACCATCTTATACAGAGACATACCCATAGGATTTTTATATGCAGTTCGATATGCCCATAATGCATCATCAAGTTTTTTGGACCAATTCTTTCTAGATCTATTATCAGTCTTTTCCAAAATTAACTTGAGCTCTCTATTACTCAACTCTACTTGACCACTAGACTATGGGTGATAAGGAGATGCAATTCTATGATTAACATCATACTTAGCAAGCATTTTATGAAAAGCACCATGAATAAAATGTGAACCACCATCAGTCATTAAGTATCTAGGGACTCCAAACCTCGGAAAATTAAGTTCTTTAAGAATCTTAATAGAGGTGTTATGATCAGCACTACTAGTTGGAATAGCTTCTACCCACAGTAACGTAATCAACAGCAACTAAAATATGCGTATATCCATTAGAGGCAGGAAAAGGTCCCGTATAATCAAAGCCCAAAACATCAAACAGTTCAATAACAAGAGAATGATTCATAGGAATTTCTTGACGTCTACTAATATTACCAATTCTTTGACATTCATCACAAGATAAGGCAAACTTACGGGCATCTTTGAAGAGAGTAGGCCAATGAAAACCGGATTGCAATACCTTATGTGCAGTTCTATCTCCAGCGTGGTGTCCTCCATATGGCTCGGAGTGACACTTGCGTAGGATCTATTCATGTTCATGCTCAGGTACACAATGTCTAATAACACCATCTACTCCTTTATACAGGTGTGGGTCATCCGAGAAGTAATGTCTTAAGTCATAAAATAACTTTTTCTTTTGCTGGTATGTGAAACTAGGTGGTATAAATTTAGCAACAATGTAATTAGCATAATCAGCATACCATGGAGCAGTACGAGAAGCGTTTATGACCGCTAATTGTTCATCAAGAAAGCTATCATCAATAGGTAGTGGGTCATCAAGAACGTTCTCTAACCTAGACAAGTTGTCTGCAACGGGGTTCTCAGCTCCCTTTCTATCAATAATATGCAAATCAAATTCTTGGAGCAAGAGGACCAATCTAATAAGTCTAGGTTTAGCATCTTTCTTTTCCATAAGATATTTAATAGTAGCATGATCAGTGTGAATAGTTACTTTAGAATCAACAATATAAGGTCTGAACTTATCACATGCAAATACAACTGCTAAGAATTCTTTTTCAGTAGTAGCATAATTTCTCTGGGCAGTGTCTAGAGTTTTACTAGCATATTGAATAACATTTAATTTATTATCAACTCTCTGCCCTAGAACAACACCTATGGCATAATCACTAGCATCACACATAATTTCAAAGGGTAAATTTCAATCAGGTGGCTGAACAATAGGTGGAGTGATCAAAGATTTCTTAAGTATTTCAAATGCTTCTACACAATCATCATCAAAGACAAAAGGAATATCTTTTTGCAATAGATTAGTCAGAGGCCTAGAGATTTTATAGAAGTCCTTAATGAACCTCCTATAAAAACCGGCATGACCAAGGAAACTTCTTATACCTTTAATGTCCTAGGGACACGACATCTTTTCAATAGCATGAACTTTAGCTTTATCAACTTCAATACCTCTTTCAGAAATTTTATGCCCCAAGACAATGCCTTCATTAACCATAAAGTGGCACTTCTCCCAATTCAAGACGAGACTAGTGTCTTCACATCTCTGCAAAACTCGATCAAGGTTGCTCAACCAATCATCAAAAGAGTATCCATAAACGGAGAAATAATCCATGAATACCTCACAAATCTTTTCACAAAAGTCAGAGAATATAGCCATCATGCATCTTTGAAAGGTATCAAGTGCATTACATAAACCAAAAGGCATACGTCTATAAGCAAAAGTAGCGAAAGGGCAAGTAAAAGTAGTCTTTTCTTGATCGTCCGCTGACACAAGTATTTGAGAGAAACCAGAATAACCATCTAGAAAGCAGAAATGTGTATGTTTGGATAGTCTTTCTAGCATTTGATCAATAAAAGGTAAATGGTAATGATCTTTCTTAGTATCTTTATTTAATTTGCGGAAATCAATTAACATCCTATAACCTGTAATAATTCTTTGCAGGATCAATTCATATTTATTATTAGGAACTACAGTACTACCTCCCTTCTTAGGGACACAATGGATAGGACTTACCCACTCACTATCAGCAACGGGATAAATTATACCTGCCTCAAGAAGCTTTAGTATTTCCTTTCTTACCACTTTTTTCATCTTAGGATTTAACCGTCATTGATGATCTCTAACTGGTTTGGCGTCTTCGTCCAGTTTAATTTTGTGTTGGCATGGAGTGGGACTAATGCCCTTAAGATCATCGAGTGTACATCTAATAGCAGAACGGTGCTTCTTCAGAGGTGTCAATAATCTTTCCTCTTCCTGCTCTGAAACGTTAGCACTAATAATAACAGGATATATCTTCTTTTCATCAAGATAAGCATATTTAAGATGATCAAGTAAGGGTTTAAGCTCAAACATGGGGTCACCCTTGGGTGGAGGAGGATCCCCTAAGATTTCAACAGGCAAGTTGTGTTTCAGAATAGGACCCTGTTTAAGGAATAATTCAACTATCTCCCTTCTTTCATTCATAAACATATAATTTTCATGGTCTAGCAAATATTGTTCTAACGGATCAGTAGGAGGCACGACAATAGAAGCAAGACCAATAATTTCATCCTTACTAGGCAATTCTTTATCATGGGGTTGTCTACGAAATTTAGCAAAATTAAACTCATGTTTCATATCCCCCAAGCCAATTGTAACAACATCCTTTTTTGCAATCAATCCTTGCATTGATAGTATTCAAGAAGGGTCTACCAAATATAATGGGACAAAAGCTATCTTTTGGGAAACCTAGAACAAGAAAATCAGCACGATATTTAACTTTCCCACAAAAGACTTCAATATCTCCAACAATCCCAATCGGTGAAATAATATCTCTATTTGCAAGTTTAATAGTAACATGAATACCTTCTAACTCAGCGGGTGCAATATCATGCATAATTTCTTCATATAAGGAAATAGGTATTGCACTGGCACTAGAACCCATATCACATAAGCCATGATAACAATGACCTCCTATTTTAACAGAGATAACAGGCATGCCTACAACAGGTCTATGTATCTTAGCATCAGGTTTAGCAATATTAGCAGCTTCCTCACAGAAGTAAATAACATGCCCATCTATATTATCAGCCAAGAGATCTTTAACCATAGCAATACTAGGTTCAACTTTAATTTGCTCAGGAGGTGTATATGTTCTAGTATTACTCTTACGAACAACAGATGAAGCTTTAGCATGATCCCTTATCCTAATAGGGATAGGTGGTTTCTCAACATAAGTAGTAGGAACAATAGTATCATTATAAGTGATAGTCTTTTCTTCAACTGTAATAGGTGCAACTACTTTTACTTCAATGGGAGGATTATATTTAAACCACTTCTCCTTAGGGAGATCAATGCGAGTAGCAAAAGATTCAAGAAAGAAGCTACTATCTCAGAGTCAAGTCCATATTTAGTGCTAAATCCACGAAAAGCATCGGTATCCATGAAA
This sequence comes from Triticum aestivum, assembly GCF_018294505.1. Classification (NCBI taxonomy): domain Eukaryota; kingdom Viridiplantae; phylum Streptophyta; class Magnoliopsida; order Poales; family Poaceae; genus Triticum; species Triticum aestivum. The sequence continues at coordinate 562,598,495 of NC_057813.1, forward strand.
GACTTAACACGATCAAACTTAGGTGTCATACCTGACTCCTTACCATCGTTAGAACCCCAATCTTCAGAGTTGCGTTTAATTCTTTCCAATATGTCCCACTTGAATTCAATAGTCTTCAGCATATAAGAACCAGCATAGGAAGTATCGAGCATGGTGCGATCATTGAGAGAAAGCCGAGCATAAAATTTTTGAATAATCATTTCTCTTGAGAGCTCATGATTGGGCATGAATATAACATTGACTTAAGCCACCCCTAAGCTTGAGCGATTCTTTCTCCTTCGCGAGGCCAAAAATTATATATATAATTACAATCACAATGAACAAGATGCATAGGATAAAACTTCTGGTGAAATTCGAGCTTCAATCGTTTATAGTTCCAAGATCCCGTATCATAACATAGACTATACCATGTAAATGCATATCCCTTCAAAGATAAAGGGAAGACCTTCCTTTTAATAACATCATCGGGTATACCTGCAAGCTTAAACAATCCACAAACTTCATCCACATAGATAAGGTGTAAATCGGGATGCAATGTTCCATCTCCTACAAAGGGATTAGCTAGCAGTTTCTCTATCATACCCGAAGGAATTTCAAAGTAAATATTTTCAGTAGATTTAGTAGGTTGAGGAGCAAATCTTTGCTCTACTGGTCGGGGCGAAGATGCCCCAAACAAGCCCCTGAAAGGATTAGTTTCCATAGTAACAAGTGACAGTAAATTTCAGCACACAATATAAATGTTTCCTTACCAAGTTCCACTCACTAAAGGCGCTTCACTCCCCGGCAACGACGCCAGAAAAGAGTCTTGATGACCCACAAGTATAGGGGATCTATTGTAGTCATTTCGATAAGTAAGAGTGTCGAACCCAACGAGGAGCATAAGGAAATGACAAGCGGTTTTCAGTAAGGTATTCTCTGCAAGCACTGAAATTGTAGGTAACAGATAATTTTGTGATAAGATAATTTGTAACGGGTAACAAGCAGTGAAAGTAAATAAAGTGCAGCAAGGTGGCCCAATCCTTTTTGTATAAAAGGACAAGCCTGGACAAATTCTTGTAATGAGAAAAGCGCTCCCGAGGACACATGGGAATTATCGTCAAGCTAGTTTTCATCACGCTCATATGATTCGCGTTCGTTACTTTGATAATTTGATATGTGGGTGGACCGGTGCTTGGGTGCTCCCCTTTCTTGGACAAGCATCCCACTTATGATTAACCAATATTTCAAGCATCCGCAACTACAAAAGAAGTATTAAGGTAAACCTAACCATAGCATGAAACTAATGGATCCAAATCAGCCACTTACGAAGCAACGCATAAACTAGGGTTTAAGCTTCTGTCACTCTAGCAACCCATCATATACTTATTACTTCCCAATGCCTTCCTCTAGGCCCAAATGATGGTGAAGTGCCATGTAGTCGACGTTCACATAACACCACTAGAGGAGAGACAACATACATCTCATCAAATTATCGAACGAATACTAAATTCACATGACTACTAATAGCAAGACTTCAACCATGTCCTCAGGAACAAACATAACTACTCACAAAGCATATTCATGTTCATGATTAGAGGAGTATTAAGATGCATTAAGGATCTGAACATATGATCTTCCACCGGATAAACCAATTAGCATCAACTACAAGGAGTAATCAACACTACTAGCAACCCACAGGTACCAATCTGAGGTTTGGGTACAAAGATTGGATAAAAGAGATGAACTAGGGTTTGAGAGGAGATGGTGCTGGTGAAGATGTTGTTGGAGATTGACCCCCTCCCGATAAGAGGATCATTGGTGATGATGATGGTGATGATTTCACCCTCCCGGAGGGAAGTTTCCCCGACAGAACAGCTCCGCTGGAGCCCTAGATTGGTCAGGCAAAGGTTCCGCCTCATGGCGGCGGAGTTTCCTCCCGTAATTTTGCTTATGATTTTTTTCCAGGGTAGAAGACTTCATATAGCAGAAGATGGGCACCGGAGGGCCACCAGGGGGCCCATGAGGTAGGGGGGCGCCCAGTAGGGGTGGGAGCGCCCCCCACCCTTGTGACCAGGGTGTGGGCCCCCTATGGTACTTCTTTCGCTCAATAATTCTTATTAATTTCAAAATTGCCTTCGTGGAGTTTCAGGACTTTTGGATCTGTGCAGAATAGGTTTCCAATATTAGCTTCTTTTCCAGCCCAGAATGCCACCTGCCGGCATTCTCCCTCTTCATGATAAACCTTGTAAAATAAGAGAGAATAGCCATAAGTGTTGTGACATAACGTGTAATAACAGCCCATAATGCAATAAATATCGATATAAAAGCATGATGCAAAATGGACGTATCAAGCCCCTACTGTCAGCCTCTTCCGATGGCTGTTGTTTGTTGACTGTGTTGACCTCGCACTACAAAAAATACACTTCCGTGATGATACGTGTTTTTCACAATAGGTCGCATTTTTTGTCATGCATGTACATCCATGACAAATTTATGACAGAATCAAGATAGTCATACCTGTGCTGTCGTAGAAGTGTTCCATGACATTACAAAAATTATCATCACGGAAGTGTCCACTTCCATGATGATAAATCGCGCGTCACAAGTGCTTTCGTCAAGGGTGACTGACATGTGGCATCCACCATAACGGAACGCCATTAAGCTATCGGGTCGGGTTTTGGATCCGATAACCCGTTAACAGCCCCGACCAATGGGGATTTTCCACATGTAAAATCATCATTGGCTGGAGGAAACACGTGTCGGCTCACCGTTGGGACAGATGTCATCCGCTCATTGGACCGAAGGCGCCTATGATACGGTGACACGTGGCACAGCCCAACTAAAAGCACAAGTGCTCCCTAGGTGGTTTTGGTAATTAATGTCAACATATCTCTTGTTGGACTAACACTTTTATCTAGTATGTTTCAGATAAGTTCAACAATGGAGTGGCATGGACTAAAGGATGTGGGAACTCCTTCCAGATGCTAAGGACAAAGGATTAGCTCAAGCTTCAAGCTCAAGACTCTTCATTTTACATTTTAGTGATCCAAGATCACATTGAGTCTATAGGAAAAGCCAATACTATCAAGAAGGGATGAGGTGTTGCTTAATGAGTTTCTTGCTCGACAGTGCTTAGTGATATGCTCCAAAACCCTCAACTACTTTCCCACTTCCACTCATATGACCTTAACCTAAAGTCAAACTCGGCCATACCGATTCTCTCTATGCGGCGCCACCGAGTTCAAATGTCATAGCCACTGCCACAAACCCTAGGCAAATCGGTCTCACCGATAGGGATCTCGGTCTCACCGAGATGGGATTGTAATATCTCTGTGTATGTCCATTATCAAAATCGGTCTTACCGAGCTTTAGCAATCGGTACTACCGAGATTACAATGCAAACTCTCTGGTTAACTTATTACCAAAATCGGTCCCACCGAGTTTGAGTAATCGGTCCCACCGAGTTTGCCTGACCAACTCTCTGGTTAGCTAATTACCAAAATCGGTTTCACCAAGTTTGTGTAATCGGTCTCACCGAGATTACGTTATGCCCTAACCCTAATCATATCGGTCCTACCGAGTTGCATTTCGGTCCCACCAAAAATCCTAACGGTCACATTGTTTGCTAAATCGGACTGACCGAGTTTATTGATTCGGTCCCATCGAGATTGGTAAATTGTGTGTAACGGTTAGATTTTGTGTAGAGGCTATATATACCCCTCCACCTCCTCTTCATTCATGGAGAGAGCCATCAGAACAAACCTACACTTCCAACTTACTATTTCTGAGAGAGAACTACCTAATCATGTGTTGAGGCCAAGATATTCCATTCCTAGCATATGAATCTTGATCTCTAGCCTTCCCCAAGTTGCTTTCCACTCAAATCTTCTTTCCACCAGATCCATGTCCTGTGGGAGAGAGTTGAGTGTTGGGGAGACTATCATTTGAAGCACAAGAGCAAGGAGTTCATCAACAACGCACCATTTGTTACTTCTTGGAGAGTGGTGTCTCCTAGATTGGCTAGGTGTCACTTGGAGCCTCCGATAAAGATTGTGGAGTTGAACCAAGGAGTTTGTAAGGGCAAGGAGATCGCCCACTTCGTGAGGATCTACCGCTAGTGAGGCAAGTCCTTGGTGGGCGACGACCTTGGTGGGATAGACAAGGTTGCTTCTTCGTGGACCCTTCGTGGGTGGAGCCCTCCGTGGACTCGCGCAACCGTTACCCTTCGTGGGTTGAAGTCTCCATCAACGTGGATGTACGATAGCACCACCTATCGGAACCACACCAAAAACATATGTGTCTCCAATTTCTATGTGTTCCAACGCTTGCTTGCTATGTGTTGTGAATGTTAAACTTGTGCCTAAACTCCACTTAAACTTAAAAAGGTTAAAAACTGCAACTTTGGTACTTAGTGTCTAATCACCCCCTCTAGACACCTCTTCTCAAGGTCCTACAAGTGTTATCAGAGCTTTGGTGTCCATTGCCTTGGTTTAATAACCATTGGAGGAAGATGGATGAGTCAACTTTGGGGAGTCTTAGACATAGAGTGCCTATACTTGATGTAGAGTATTTTCATGAGTGGAAAAATGAGATGCTTGTAATTTTCAATCAATATCATTTGAAAAAGTACATTGCTAGTCCTTGTGCACCTTATGTTGATCCTATGCATCCTACCCTTGATGAGTCTATTGACATGATTAGGAATGTTAGAACTGTTAATCTTATCACTAGAGGCTAGAAACTTGATTATAAACTTGCCTACTCTTGAGTGTGCCTACACTATATGGAAATTTCTTGAGGAACGATTTCCTGATTATTCTTTGAAAAATCTAGATGAAATTCTTCATAAGTCTATTGCCTTGACTAAGATGAATTCCAATGATCCTATGTTTGGTGATCGTCTATTTGAACTTACTAATCTTATGCGTGCCAAAGGAAATGTTGGAATTATTAGCGATATTATTTCTGAAGCCACTAGAATTCATAAGCAAGATTATTGTCAAACTCATACTAATGAATCGCTCTCACTAGGAATTGATCGACCACATGACGATGTTGAACATGGATACTATGATGAGGATGATGATGATGACTTTGATCTTGATGATGCAATGAGACATTTTGGTCTTGTGGCAAATCTTCGGGGATATATGGCAGGAGGAAAGGAATGGGTCCTTGACAGTGGATGTACCAATCACATGACCGAAGATAAAGACATGTTTCGTGAGCTTGCTAAAAATGATAGTCCTCGAAAGTATGTCACTTTCGGTGACAACTCAAAGGGTAAGGTGGTTGGCCTTGCTAAGGTGGCCATATCACATGACAGCTCCATTCAGAATGTTATGCTCGTTGAATCTCTTGGCTACAACTTACTTTCACTATCTAGACTTGCTGATTTTGGTTTCAATGTCCTATTTACTGAAGTAGATTGCCAAGTGTTTCGTCGAGACAATCATAAAATGGTCTTTACCGGCATACGTAGAGGTGATCTATACATTGTTGATTTCACTAAAAAGGCTCAACCTAAAACTTGCTTCATTGCTAAATCCTCAAAAGGTTGGTTATGGCATAGACGACTAGGTCACATTGGCATGAGAAACCTTGACAAGCTTATTAAAGGGAATCATATCCTTGGTGTTAATGATGTCATATTTGATAAGGATAGACTTTGCAGTGCTTGTCAAGCAGGTAAACAAGTTGGAGGAAGGCATCCCGTGAAGAACATCATGACCACAAGGAGGCCACTTGAGCTACTTCACATGGATATCTTTGGTCCCAACGCTTATAAAAGCCTCGGTGGAAATTCTTTTGATCTAGTTATAGTTGATGATTTTCTAAGATTTACGTGGGTGTTCTTTCTCAATGATATATCGCAGGTACAAAAGATCTTCAAAAACTTCGCTAGGAAGGCCCAAAATCAGTTTGAAGTGAAGATCAAGAAGGTTCGCAGCGACAACGGAACGGAGTTCAAGAACGCAAATGTGGACACCTTTCTTGATGAAGAAGGGATTTCACACGACTTCTCGGCTACGTACACACCTCAACAAAATGGAGTTGTTGAGAGGAAGAACCGGACGCTCATCGAAATGGTGAGAACGGTGCTTGATGAGTACAAGACACCGAAGCACTTTTGGGTAGAAGAGGTTGAGATAGCTTGTCATGCAACAAATCGCTTGTATCTTCACAAGCTACTCGGCAATACGGCATACGAGCTCCTCACCGGTAACAACCCCCAAGTTGGATACTTTCGAGTATTCGGCTCAAAGTTCTACATTCTTGATAATCATCGTCGTTCTAAATTTGCTCCTAAGTCTCATGAAGGTTTCCTACTAGGTTTTGGCTCAAACCCTCACACTTATTGTGTCTACAACAATTTCACCCGAAAGGTTGAAGAGACGGTAGATGTGAAGTTTGATGAATCTAACGGCTCGCAAGTAGAGCAATTGCCAATTGATGTAGGAGACAAAGATCCTTCAGAAGCAATCCTAGACTTGTCAATTGGCAAGGTTCGTCCAACGGAGGTGAAGGAGAGTACCTCATCCGTCCAAGTGGAAGCTTCTACTTGACAACAAGGTGAACCAAGAGTTGATACGGAAGCATCCACAAGTGGGACACACCAAGATGAAGGAAATGAGGAAGTGCATCAAGACCGTCAACAACCTCCTTCTCCACCACGATAAGAGAACGACAACGCCAACAATGAAGAAGATCAAGAAGAAGAAGAAAAAGAAGAAGATGTTCAACCACGACCCAAGCAAAAGCTTTCACGAGTTCGAGCAAGAATTGCTAAAGACCATCCCGTCGAGCAAATCTACAATGATATTCAAACCGGGAGAATCACTCGCTCTAAAACTCGTTTAGCTAACTTTTGTGAAAACTATTCTTTCATCTCTAGCATTGAACCTATGAAGGTCGAAGAAGCATTGGAAGATCCGGATTGGATAAACGCTATGCATGAAGAGCTACACAACTTTGAGAGAAACCAAGTTTGGATATTGATTGAGAAGCCCGACAACAACCACAACATCATCGGTACCAAATGGGTGTTTCGCAACAAGCAAGATGAAGATGGACAAGTATTTCGCAACAAAGCACGTCTCGTCGCCCAAGGCTACACACAAGTCGAAGGTATGGACTATGGTGAGACTTATGCTCCCGTTGCTAGACTTGAGTCTATTCGCATCTTACTTGCCTATGCTAATCACCATGATATCACATTGTACCAAATGGACATTAAAAGTGCTTTTCTAAATGGTGAAATAGAGGAGGAAGTTTATGTTAAACAACCTCCCGGCTTTGTCAATCCTAAGAAACCAAATCATGTTTACAAACTTCATAAAGCTCTTTATGGTCTTAAACAAGCTCCTAGAGCTTGGTACAAATGCTTAACGAAGTTTCTTCTTGGAAAGGGATTTGAAATTGGGAAAATTGATTCTACTATTTTCATTAAAAGGGTTAATGGAGAATTATTTGTATGCCAAATTTATGTTGATGATATCATATTTGGATCAACTAACCCTCATTTTAGTGAGAAGTTTGGAAAGCTAATGTCGGAGAAGTTTGAGATGTCAATGATGAGTGAACTCAAATTCTTTCTTGGTTTGCAAATCAAGCAAACTAAGGAAGGTACTTTTGTCTCTCAAACAAAGTACACTAAGGACTTATTCAAGAAGTTCAATATGCAAGAATGCAAAGGTATGACTACACCCATGCCTACTAGTGGACATCTTCATTTGACCAAAGATGGTGAACCAGTTGATCAAAAGGTTTATCGCTCTATGATTAGTTCATTGTTATACCTATGTGCTTCATGTCCCGATATTATGCTAAGTGTGTGCATGTGTGCAAGATATCAAGCTGCTCCTAAAGAATGTCATCTTAAGGCTGTGAAAAGGATAGTGAGATACTTAATACATACACAAAATTTTGGCATTTGGTATCCTAAGAGGGCCTCTTTCGATCTTGTTGGATACTCTGACTCAGACTATGCCGGAGACAAGGTTGATAGAAAGTCCACTTCGGGTACTTGTCAATTTCTTGGTAGATCACTTGTGTCTTCGTCCTCCAAGAAATAAAACTCGATATCCTTATCTACCGCCGAAGCGGAGTACATTGCCGCTGGTTCATGTTGTGCTCAATTACTTTGGATGACTCAAACTCTTAAAGATTATGTGATATATGTGAAACATGTTCCATTGCTTTGTGACAATGAAAGTGCTATCAAAATTGGACATAATCCTGTGCAACATTCTCGAACTAAGCATATTGAAGTTCGTCATCAGTTCATTCGAGATCATGTTGCTAAGGGTGACATTGATCTTAAGCATGTTCGCACCGAAAAGCAATTAGCGGATATATTCACAAAACCTCTTGATGAGAAAGTGTTTTGCAGGTTAAGAGGAGAACTGAACATCATTTATGCTTCAAACTTGGAATAGAAACTCCAATGGATACATGCAAGACATGAGCTTATGACTAATCCTTGATATTTCTCTTATGATGAAAATCTTATGTCTTGGATATATTTGCATCTTGCATGTTATCTAACCCTTGTAAGTACTTGGTTGAATCAAATTCAATGAGATTGTAACCAACTCACATCTTGAGCAATCTCTACATCACCAAGTCTCTATACAAAGGTGGTTGAAGACAAGGAAGCACAGAACCATTCAAACATATCCTTTGACAAATTCTATGTTGAGCTTCATGATTGTCATTTTGGATACACAAGTGCTCTTCCTTGCAAGAACTAACCCATGTAGGTAGATGGACTCAAATTCCAAGTGGTGCTCCCAACTCTTGATGAACCACATCAACCTTGAGCAACCCACATAAGTTCAACTACATGATCAACACCACCAACCAAGGTATGTTATTCCATCTTAGAGAAGCTTTACTCCGAGACATGAGCTAAAGCAACTCGACAAGATGTGAATACATCAAGATGCTTAAACCAAAAATGGCAACCCCATTTTGAGCTTAAACGATGAGTATGACCTATGATCAAGTGATCTCACTTGACTCCTAAGTCAATATACTCTAACATAGGTGACCCTGTCGCTGACCATCTCTAGATGAAGTTCTCTTGTTTTCTTCTCTGTGTTTTTGCATTTGTCTCATGCATATTTGTTTCCCCTTTCAAAAAAAACTTCATCTAGATTTCTTTCTTTTCTTTTTGTTTGCTCTACATTTTATGCATCCAATTCATTGCATATCATTTAGTTAATTCCTTGCAAATCTTTGTGAGATCCTATTAGTCTAGTGAGCTGAGGTGACAAGTGTTTTCTCTGTGATGAACTCGGTTCCACCGATTAGTTATTTTCGGTCCAACCGAATTCTTTCGGTACAACCGAAGCATACAACTCGGTGCCACCGATTTCACCATAGGAAAAACAGTTTGCCACTTATTCTGTGTTTCGTCTATTCCAGCTCCACTCAATGAATCTTGTCCTCTACAAGCATCACATTTTTACAAATACTTTGCGCTGTGACTCAAGGATCAAACCCATTCACAAATTCCAGAAGCCCTTCCTGTAAATTGATGTCAAAGGGGGAGAGAGCGATCACATCAAAGCTTATCATTTAGAGAGATATCACATTAGAGAATATTACTTCCACAGGGGAGAAAGAGATCTCCAGGGGGAGAGAATACTCAAGTAGAAAGTATTTCTCAAGGATCCCAGATGCTTGGTGTTCAAGAGGAGAGATGCCACATGTCTTTTTGGGGGAAAAGACATGTTCATATGTGCTTATTTGCTTTAGTTTGCATTAGCTCTGTTCATTTATATCTTTCAGCTCTGATTTTTTGTTCCCTATCTTTTCCCAGTATCCCATGCTAGATTCAGGGGGAGAAAGACATCTAAGGGAAAGAAATCATTTAAATTCATTGCATATCTTTACTCTTGGGGACATGTCTAATCCAATGTGGTACTTAGTACTCACTCTCTACATGTCATCCCAGTCTTGGTATTCTTGTGGTTTCTTCTGTTTGCCCTGGTTAGTGGATGTACCTGTGTTATCTAGCCTTGTTTGTGCAGGTTCATTCCATCCTAAGCCAACTCAAGACTACAAGGTAAGTATATGCATCACAATCATGTGTATGAGGAATTCTTGCTGATGTACATATAGTTTGCAAGAAGGACCCATGAGCATGTAGGTATTTTCCTTAATATTTTATGCTCTGATGCACATGGCCAAGATACATGTAACACATTGCTTACTCTGTCATGGTTATGCTCTCACATGCTTCTATATTCTATATTTCACATGATTGCACACATGTAGGGGGAGCCTGTGCTTGTTACATGTCTTTCCAAAGCTTTACTTGATATTCTCTATACCTTTATCTAAAGCTTTGATGTATGTTTGCATCAATTACCAAAAAGGGGGAGATTGAAAGCACAAGTGCTCCCTAGGTGGTTTTGGTAATTAATGTCAACATATCTCTTGTTGGACTAAGACTTTTATCTAGTATGTTTCAGATAAGTTCAACAATGGAGTGGCATGGAATAAAGGATGTGGGCACTCCTTCCAGATGCTAAGGACAAAGGATTGGCTCAAGCTTCAAGCTCAAGACTCTTCATTTTACATTTTAGTGATCCAAGATCACATTGAGTCTATAGGAAAAGCCAATACTATCAAGAAGGGATGAGGTGTTGCTTAATGAGTTTCTTGCTCGACAGTGCTTAGTGATATGCTCCAAAACCCTCAACTACTTTCCCACTTCCACTCATATGACCTAAACCTAAAGTCAAACCCGGCCATACCGATTCTCTCTATCCGGCGCCACCAATTTCAGATGTCATAGCCACTGCCACAAACCCTAGGCAAATCGGTCTCACCGATAGGGATCTCGGTGTCACCGAGATGGGATTGTAATATCTCTGTGTATGTCCATTATCAAAATCGGTCTTACCAAGCTTGAGCAATCGGTACTACCGAGATTACAATGCAAACTCTTTGGTTAACTTATTACCAAAATCGGTCCCACCGGGTTTGAGTAATCGATCCCACCGAGTTTTCCTGACCAACTCTCTGGTTAGCTAATTACCAAAATCGGTTTCACCGAGTTTGTGTAATCGGTCTCACCGAGATTACGTTATGCCCTAACCCTAATCATATCGGTCCTACCGAGTTGCATTTCAGTCCCACCGAAATTCCTAACGGTCACATTGATTGCTAAATCGGTCTGACCGATTTTATTGATTCGGTCCCACCGAGATTGGTAAATTGTGTGTAACGGTTAGATTTTGTGTGGAGGCTATAGATACCCCTCCATCTCCTCTTCATTTGTGGAAAGAGCCATCAGAACAAACCTACACTTCCAACTTGCTATTTCTGAGAGAGAACTACCTACTCATGTGTTGAGGCCAAGATATTCCATTCCTACCATATGAATCTTGATCTCTAGCCTTCCCCAAGTTGCTTTCCACTCAAATCTTCTTTCCACCAGATCCAAATCCTATGAGAGAGAGTTGAGTGTTGGGGATACTATCATTTGAAGCACAATAGCAAGGAGTTCATCATCAACACACCATTTGTTACTTCTTGGAGAGTGGTGTCTCCAAGATTGGCTAGGTGTCACTTGGGAGCCTCCGACAAAGATTGTGGAGTTGAACCAAGGAGTTTGTAAGGGCAAGGTGTAGGACCTTGAAGTATGTCTAGAGGGGGGTGATTAGACTACTTGACCAATTAAAAACTTAACCTTTTCCCAATTTTAGAGTTTGGCAGATTTTTGTTATCTTAGAACAAATCAAGCAATCATCACACTATTCAAGCAAGCATGCAAAGAGTATATAGGCAGCGGAAATTAAAGCATGCAACTTGCAAGAAAGTAAAGGGAAGGGTTTGGAGGATTCAAATGAAGTTGGAGACACGGATGTTTTTGGCGTGGTTCCGATAGTTGGTGCTATCGTACATCCACGTTGATGGAGACTTCAACCCACGAAGGGTAACGGTTGCGCGAGTCCACGGAGGGCTCCACCCAAGAAGGGTCCACGAAGAAGCAACCTTGTCTATCCCACCATGGCCGTCGCCCACGAAGGACTTGCCTCACTAGTGGTAGATCTTCACGAAGTAGGCGATCTCCTTGCCCTTACAAACTCCTTGGTTAAACTCCACAATCTTGTGAGAGGCTCCCAAGTGACACTGTGACGCCCGGATAATTAGACTACAGTAATCCCAAGCTAATGATGCCACGTCACCTCCATTACTGTGATTAAACTCACGTTGATTCGAACCCGATTCAAATTCAAATTTAAAACATAGGCAAACAACAAAAGTTTTCAAACTTTAAAACTAAAATGTTCGGAGTGAACTAAATAATGCAGCGGTAATTATGGTGGAGAAACCTAACTTTAATAAAATGTTTAAGTGTTCAAAATAATTAAAATTGTAGGTTAAATAATAAAATAAATGCCTTTTGAATTTTATAAAATATTAAACTATTTTAGTTGGGATAAGAATTAATGTGGCAGTAGTTTATTTAAAAGTACCAATTTAGGTGTTAGTGATAATTTTTACTAAAACTAAAATAAAA
>NC_057813.1:562612153-562648889 GCF_018294505.1 Triticum aestivum
GGCTCCGGCTACTGCGGCCGGCGTCTTCCCTGGCCGGCACCCTGCTGCGCTGGGTCAGGGGCTCGTCCGCTAACGGGCGCCCCGTAGCCCCTTGCACCCGTGCGCCCACGCCCGTTCGGGCGAGCGCCCGCACCCGCGCCCGGTCGGCCTCCTGGGCCACTGCCGGGTGGGGTCCGATGCCCTCTGGGCCACTGACTAGCGGGCCCCAGCCCCAGAAACGTTTTAAAAAAAATAATAATAAAAAAATAAATAAATAAATAATAAAATAAATAAAACAATAAATATAAATAATTAAATTAAAATGATTTAATAAAATTATTAATTAATTAATTAATTAATTAATTAATTAAGTTAATTAATCTGGTTTAATTAAATTAATTAACTAGTTAAGTTTAATTAAACTGTAATTAGATTAACCTAAACCCTAATTAACCTAAATAGAGAATGACAGGTGGGTCCCACTGGACCCACATGTCAGGGTTGACTCAGTCAACCCCTGTTGACTGCTGACGTCAGCATGACATCATGCTGACGTCATAAATACATTTTTTTCGAATTAATTAAATAATTAATTAAATTCCAAAATTATTAAAATCTTTTAAAAATCATATCTTTTAATCCGTAACTCGGATTAAAATATTTTCAACATGAAAGTTGCTCAGAACGACGAGACGATTCCGGTTTCGCAGTCCGTTCGTCCACCACTCCCCCCTAACCTATCGAACCCGCAACTTTCCCCCTCCGGCTCCTCTGCCCGAAAACACGAAACACCGGGAATACTTTCCCGGATGTTTTTCCCCCCTTCACCGGTATCATCTACTACCGCGTTAGGGCACACCGAACACCGCGTATTGCCTTGTTATATTTTGTGATGCTTTGTTTGCTCTGTATTCATTATTTCTTCCCCCTCTTCTCTCCGGTAGACTACGAGACCGACGCTGCTGCTGACCAGTTCGACTACGGAGTTGACGACCCCTCTCTCTTGCCAGAGCAACCAGGCAAGCCCCCCCCCCTTGATCACCAGATATCGCCTATTCTCCTCTATACTGCTTGCATTAGAGTAGTGTAGCATGTTACTGCTTTCGTTAATCCTATTCTGATGCATAGCCTGACATTGTCGCTACATCTGTTGATACCTTACCTGCAATCCTAAATGCTTAGTATAGGATGCTAGTTTATCATCATTGGCCCTACATTCTTGTCAGTCTGCCATGCTATACTACTGGGCTGTGATCACTTCGGGAGGTGATCACGGGCATATACTATATACTTTACACTGTTACATTACCTGTGATACTATTCGGAGTTGTGGGCTGAAGGGGCAGGTGGCTCCATCCAGGTAGTGGTGGGCCTGGGTTCCCGACGGCCCCCGACTGTTTCTTTGTGGCGGAGCGGCAGGGCAGGTTGAGACCACCTAGGAGACAGGTGGGCCTGGCCCTGTTCGGCGTTCGCGGATACTTAACACGCTTAACGAGATCTTGGTATTTGATCTGAGTCTGGCTACGAGCCTATACGCACTAACCATCTACGTGGGAGTAGTTATGGGTATCCCGACGTCGTGGTATCAGCCGAAGCATTTCAGACGTCAGCGACGGAGCGGCGCGCGCCGGGTTGGACTGCGTTAACGCAACTTCCTTCGTAATGGAGGTTGCTAGGTCTGCTCACCGGCCGCGTACGCAACGTGCAGGTGTGCTCAGGGCGATGGGCCCAGACCCCTGCGCGCTTAGGTTTAGACCGGCGTGCTGGCCTCTCTGTTGAGCCTAGGTGGGGCTGCGACGTGTTGATCTTCCGAGGCCGGGCATGACCCAGGAAAGTGTGTCCGGCCAAATGGGATCGAGCGTGTTGGGCTATGTGGTGCACCCCTGCAGGGAAGTTAATCTATTCGAATAGCCGTGATCTTCGGTAACAGGACGACTTGGAGTTGTACCTTGACCTTATGACAACTAGAACCGGATACTTAATAAAACACACCCTTCCAAGTTCCACAGACAACCCGGTGATCGCTTTTCCGCAGGGCGACGAGGAGAGGATTGCCGGGTAGGATTATGCTATGCGATGCTACTTGGAGTTGCTACTTGGAGATGCTACTTGGAGGACTTCAATCTACTCTCTACTACATGTTGCAAGACGAAGGTGACCAGAAGCGTAGTCTTCGATAAGACTAGCTATCCCCCTCTTATTCTGGCATTCTGCAGTTCAGTCCACTGATATGGCCTCCTTACACATATACACATGCATATGTAGTGTAGATCCTTGCTTGCGAGTACTTTGGATGAGTACTCACGGTTGCTTTCTTCCCCCTTTTTCCCCCTTTCCTTTCTTTCTGGTTGTCGCAACCAGATGCTGGAGTCCAGGAGCCAGACGCCACCGTCGACGACGACCCCTACTACACTGGAGGTGCCTACTACTACTTGCAGCCCGCTGACGACGACCAGGAGTAGTTAGGAGGATCCCAGGCAGGAGGCCTGCGCCTCTTTCGATCTGTATCCCAGTTTGTGCTAGCCTTCTTAAGGCAAACTTGTTTAACTTATGTCTGTACTCAGATATTGTTGCTTCCGCTGACTCGTCTATGATCGAGCACTTGTATTCGAGCCCTCGAGGCCCCTGGCTTGTATTATGATGCTTGTATGACTTATTTATGTTTTAGAGTTGTGTTGTGATATCTTCCCGTGAGTCCCTGATCTTGATCGTACACATTTGCGTGCATGATTAGTGTACGATTAAATCGGGGGCGTCACAGACACCTAGCCAATCTAGGAGACACCACTCTCCAAGAAGTAACAAATGGTGCGTTGATGATGAACTCCTTGCTCTTGTGCTTCAAATGATAGTCTCCCCAACACTCAAATCTCTCTCATAGGATTTGGATCTGGTGGAAAGAAGATTTGAGTGGAAAGCAACTTGGGGAAGGCTAGAGATCAAGATTCATATGGTAGGAATGGAATATCTTGGCCTCAACACATGAGTAGGTGGTTCTTTCTCTGAAATGGTAAGTTGGAAGTGTAGGTTTAGTCTGATGGCTCTCTCCACGAATGAAGAGGAGGTGGAGGGGTATATATAGCCTCCACACAAAATCTAACCGTTACACACAATTTACCAAACTCGGTGGGACCGATTCAACAGACTCGGTCGGACCGATTTAGTAAACCTAGTGACCGTTAGTGATTTTCGGTGGGACTGACATGCAACTCGGTGAGACCGATTCGGTTAGGGTTAGGGCATAACGTAATCTCGGTAAGACCGATTACACAAACTCGGTGAGACTGATTTTGGTAATAATCTTTCCAGAGAGTTGGTCAGGTAAACTCGGTGGGACCGATTTGCTCTTTTCGGTGAGACCGAAATGTTACAAAAGGGAAATAGAGAGTTTACATTGCAATCTCGGTGGTACCGATCGTTCACTTCGGTTTGACCGAAACGTTACAAAGGGAAACATAGAGATTACAATCCCATCTCGGTGAGACCGAGATCCCTATCGGTAGAACCGATTTCCCTAGGGTTTTTGGAAGTGGCTATGACATTTGAAATCGGTGGCGCCGGATAGGAAGAATCGATGTGACCGATTTTGGCTTTGGGTTTAGGTCATTTGTGGATGTCAGAAAGTAGATGAGGGTTTTTGGAGCATTTCACTAAGCACATGAAGCAAGAGGCTCATTAAGCAACACCTCATCCCTCCTTGATAGTATTGAATTTTCCTATAGACTCAATATGATCTTGGATCACTAAAATATAAAATGAAGAGTCTTGAGCAATTGAGCTTGAGCCAATCCTTTGTCCTTAGTATTTTGAGGGATCCACTTTCATCATCCATGCTATGCCATTCATTGAGCTTTCCTGAAGTAATAGTCTTGGAATAGCATTAGCTCAATGAGCTATATGTTTTTATGAATTACCAAAACCACCTAGGGATAGTTGCACTTTCAATCTCCCCCTTTTTGGTAATTGATGACAAGATATAAATCAAAGCTTCAACAAATGATAATAAGATTGAAAAACATCGTCACTTTGAGAAGTATGTGATAAGCAAGAGCTCCCCCTAAATTTTTGAATAGTTTAAGATTTGCTTTGGACTGCAAATGCACAAGGAATTAGGCTGATGGGTTACTCTTCCATGTCACATACATCTTGGTGGAACGCTCAAAATGATAAAGATTGAATACATGCACTCATCACCAAGCAAAGTGAATGATCACATAGGATAGATAAGATAATATCATCAAACATGCATAAGTGTAGCTTATGATCAAACACATGATCATCAATGTCTCACAAGAATAGCATAGTATCTCAAGCAATCAAAAGCAAACAAGTTTTAAACCACCAAAGCAAGAGAGAACAAAAGCAACACTCTCTCTCTCGAAGCCTATGATCTATACATTTTTCTCCCCCTTTGGCAACAAGTTACCAAAAAGTTCATAGAAAATTCATAGTGCTAGATCAACTCTCAGGCTTGATCTTCAGTTGGTGGTGTAGAGATGGATCCTTGGACGAAGGCTTGAGTTGATGTAGAGGGAGCTGGAGGAGTTGGTGCTGGAGCTGGTTGCACTAGAGCTGTAGGAGCTATGGCTGGTGCATATGATGTTGCTTAATGTCTGGCACTGGCACTGCAGCTGACCCCTGAGCTCTAGGCACTCTGGCAAATACATTAGTGGTAGTCTTGCCCTTCCTCTCCTGCATGTCATCCTGCAGCTGCTCCACAACTGACTGAATCTCAGTTACCTTGACATCAAGATCATAGAATTTTTGTTCCATGATTCTTTCCAAGCTCTCCTGATTCTGAGTTAAGGTGGCCAACCCCTTCTCAATCCTCAGTGTTGATGCTATCAAGTAACCAAGCTGCTCCTGCTTGTTCTTCAAGAAATACTCAGATGCCTCCTCTTGAGTTGGCATGTTGGCAGCCTTCTCCTTCCTTGCCTTCTCCTTCTTCTCTTGAGCTTGAACTGATGATGGATCATCCTCATTCATGACAACCTCATTGTCCTCAAAGTCTGGATAGAGAGGAAAATGTTCCCTATCCAATAGATATTTGCTTGTGCCCATCTTTGAGTTAATCAACTCCTGAATCTGAGGGGCATATCCACAACTCCTCTTATGATCTGCTGCAGTCCTCTTAATGGTTTCTACTATAAGGCTCATGACCTTGAATTTCTGAGGCACATCAAACAAATGCAACATGTTGATTGCATGCCCTCTGATCATGTTGTGGTCACCAGACTTAGGCAATAGAGTGTGCCTTAGGATCCAGTTGATTGTAGGCAGCCCTGACAGAAGAAAGTGGACTGGTCCAAAAGAGAAAGTCTCTAGGGCTTTGTCTGGGATCTCTTTGTACATATGTGCCATGGTATTGTGTCCCATTTTCTTCTTGGCATATACATCTAGGTCATCATCATTTTCCTTTGGAGCATTTATCAGTTTTGCCCACTCCTCAACAGTTGACTGGTACCTTGTACCTTCAGACATCCAAACTATTTTCCCATCTGGATAGAAGTGTGCTGTGGAGTAGAATTGCATAATGAGTTCATCATTCCAGTTGGTGAGCTTCTGCCCAACAAAGTCTGCAACTCCACAAGCAACAAAACTATCTTGTACTCCAGGATAGTGTTCTTCATTTTCCTTCATGTAGGTCCAGTCGACCCACCTCATATCACACACAATGGGCTTTTTGTCCAACAAGATTGTCTCATAGAAGTCCTGTTGTTCCTTTGTATGGAACCTATAATCAACAACAGTTCTTCTCCTTGTGGCATATGGATCTGCCATCCTCCATAGCCTCAACCCTGAATCTTTTGTGATGCTCATGTCCTCAGCTACAGGATGGGCATCATTATAGTCTGGTATCTTGGGCTTGAGCTTCCTCAGAACTTGTCCTTCTTCATCTTCCTCCTCAGCAACCTCAGGCACTGGGGCCTTGTTCTTCTCAGCAGCTGGAATACTCCTGCACTAGTAGAAAAAGGGTCAAATGTGAAGCACAATAGTGCCGGTTTGAATTTCAGCCGACACTAATGTGTACATTAGTGCCGGTTCGTGGCGGCGATCAATAGCACCGGTTCGTGGTGAACCTTTAGTACCGGTTCATGCCACGAACCGGTACTAAAGAGGCTGTGTCAGCCTGCGGGCAGGATATGGCCCCACCATCACCATTTAGTGCCGGTTCGTACCACGAACCGATACTAATGAGGTTATTGCAAGCTGTTTTTAGTCCCACCTCGCTCCCCTAACAAGCCTTTTACCACCTTAAATATGTTATTTCTCAAACTATCAAAAGCACTTGGTCTTCATTGAACTCTATGTGTAGAATTTGTGGCCGCAATATGAGTCTTCATCGGTTTATAAATCGTTGATGACTCATATTGACAATTCAGATTGTACACACAAAGATCATTGATGATCAAAGTATTTTTGATGTTATAAGATCATATTGACAATTTAGACTGTAAAGAAATATAAGATAATGATCTAAATGCTCTTATATTTTTTGCGTTCAGTATGCACCAACTGCTAGGCGGGAGGAGCTGTTTAGTACCGGTTTGTGGCGAACCTTTAGCACCGGTTCGTGCCACGAACTGGTACTAATGAGGTTGTGTCAGGTAAGGCTGGGGCCGCACGAGCACCTTTAGTACCGGTTCATGGATGAACCAGTACTACAGTTTCTTAGTAAGCTGTTTTTTAGTCCCACCTCGCGAAGAGAGAGGGACTAGGAGCGGTTTATAAGCCCTGAGTGCAGAGACGATGAAGAAGAGGCTCAATGCTCACGTTGCTTAGCTTCAAGCCTTCAGGAATATGGTAGACTGCACGGAGCTATGTGCAGTGCAGTTTACACTATTCCGAAAGGCTTGAAGCAAATTAACGAGCATTGCACCTCTTTTTAATTTTTAATAACTTATTACAACTCCGGACTTCTTCTATTATGGCAAAAAAACTAATTGCACGTCGGCATTTCTTTTTTTAAAACTTTGGTTATAATTCCGGACATTGACCATCAAGTTTTGCAGAAAAGAAAAAATAGCAGGAAAAAAACTATAGCTGAAAAGAAAAAAACTATATAAAATGACCGTGAAATTGAAAATCACTACAAAATGAACTCTAAAAATGTTGAATTTTGGCAAACTAGATGAAAAACTACTCAGAAATAAATAGAAGAAAATAAATATAACAGAAAAGAAAAAACTATACAAAAAACTACGTAGAAATAAATAGAAGAAAAGAAAAAAACTATAAAAAAAATTGGGGCGCTGCCCTGTGGGCCTGCTAGGCCACGGGCGTGCAATTACAGGCCTTAAAGGCCCAGCAGACTCATAGGGCAGCGCGCAGAATTTAGGCCCACAAGCCTGCTATATAGAGGAGTTCAAAGAGGTAGCCACGACTGGGTTTATAAACCAGTGCGGCTGCCCTTCGCCCGGCGAGGTGGGACTAAACTTTGGGGTGGCAGCGCGAGGCCTTTAGTACCGGTTGGTGGCTCCAACCGGTACTACAGATCACCCTTTAGTACCGGTTGGAGCCACCAACCGGTACTAAAGGCCTACTCTTCCTGCCTCTTGGCCTGGCCAAAGTTGGCCTTTAGTATCGGTTGGTGGCTCCAACCGGTACTAAAGTCCCATCCTATATATATAGCACTTACGAAAATTTCAGTTACATCTCCCCACTTTCGTCTCCAAACTCTCGACATCGCCGCACGCCGCTCGATCCCGTCGTCGCCGCCCGTCGCCCGTCGTCCGTCGTCGTCATCGCTGTCCCCGCCACTGCCCGTCGTCGTCGTCGTCTCGCGCCGCCGCCCCGAACACCGCCGCCGTCCGTCGTCGTTGCCGCGGTCCCGTACGTCATCTCTCGCACCCGCGCGTCGGCACCCCCGCCCCGTACGCCGCCGCCCTCGCCCCGTACACCGGCGCCCCCGCTCGTACGTACGGGGCGGCGGCGAACAGGGCGGCGTACACACACATACAGACATATACACACACTACACACACACACACACACACACATTTTTTACTTATTTTCTGTTTTCTGTTTTTTAGAAAATTTAATTAGATATTAATTAGCTAGGTATGTGAAATTTGAACTAGTTGAATAATTAATATAACTAGTTTATTTTTAGTAAGAAAATTGTCGAACTAGTTTATTTAGGTATATGAGATTTGAACTAGTTGAATAATTAATATAACTAGTTTATTTTTAGTAAGAGAATTGTCGAACTAGTTTATTTAGGTATATGAGATTTGAACTAGTTGAATAATTAATATAACTAGTTTATTTTTAGTAAGAAAATTGTCGTATCTGAGATTTAATTATCTAATTAAAATATTATAGTTAGATATATATTTGAACTAGTTTATTTTTAGTAAATGCTTAGTTGAACTAGTTGAATTAATATATAGAACTAGTTTAGTTTTAGTAAATGCTTAGTTGAACTAGTTGAATTAATATATAGAACTACTTTATTTTTAGTAAATGCTTAGTTGAACTAATTGAATTAATATAACTAGTTTACTTTTAGTAAATGCTTAGTTGAACTAACTGAATTAATATAAGTAGTTTATTTTTAGTAAATGCTTAGTTGAATTAATAGAAGTAGTTGAATTAATTGAATTAGTAAGTGTTTAATGTTTCGCCTAATATGAACATAGGAAATGTCGTCTGACGACAGAAAAAATTTCGGTATGTGCACATACTGTGAAGACGAGCGCGGCCAGTGCGACAGAAATTTCCTTTTTGATGGTAGGCGATTCAGCATCAAGCTAGATTAGACTTTCGAATTCGATACAGTAAGTCACAATGACAAGTCTGTTTTCGTAATTAAGCATGACTTATATATGCTTCATTTGCCTGGCTTATAATTTTTTATTTTCACTATTCTACTAGCGCATCCCATGCCATGCAAGAATTTTTGTCTTGGATAAGATAGGTTTCAAAGATATGGAAACTATGGAGGTAAAGAGAGCTTACCTGAAAACTGAGCATGATGGTTATACTTTCAACGTCAAAGTATACAATGCACACATGTACACCTATTTTGAATGCAAAACTTGGCAAGCACTATGCAAGGCTTATGCATTTGAGCCTGGTATGGTTATCACCTTTGATATTCGTCCGGAAGATGATATTGAAGGTAATAGAGACATATGGGTCGATGTGCAGACGCCTCCAGTTCTACCATTATGTGAGTTCTTCTCAAATATATTTTTGTCTTTGATATTGCTTATTTCAAAAATAACTGACAACTAATTTCTATTGACAGCTTATCTCCATTCAACCAAACATGTCCGGCGCTTGGTAGACAGGACCTTCTACTGTCCCGGAGCTGAACTAAACTACGAGGAGATAAGTCATTATGTTTCATGGCTTGAGGATCTTCATACTGTCAAGACAAAAAATTTCCTGCACTTGGAAATGTTAGTACTCAAAACGTGCGAGCAATAGTGATGGTATTGAACTACGGTCACATCTATTTAGGAATGATGGTAAGATATTTACTATTTTTCCTCAGTGCATATTTTGCATACATATTTTTTTTAACTTTCATTGCTAAGTATATTAATTAAGTATTATACGATGTTCTTCAACAGGGACTTCCGATGACAGTTGTGCCTCAGGGGATCGAGACTAAAGGTCAGATGTCAATTGTTAGCTTAAGGCCAAGATATCCTCCATTGCACATGAATGCATTCAGGATTTCTAGAAGCGATGAATGCTTAATAGTGAAAGATTGGAGGAAAATTGTTAATGATCGCAGAGAAATACTAGGGGGCAGCAATGAGAAGCGCAGCCCACGATTAGGAGACAGGTTCATCGGCATGCTCCAGTATGATCAATCAGGAGAGCTATACATGTTCTATGCTATTTTACCAGAGAGAGAGTAGCTAGCAGGAGTGATTTAGCTAGTTCTTCATGCTGCTCTTAATTAGTACTTGGCCTTTCATGTCCGTGTTCTTCGTTCTGAACTTAAGTGATTTGCTTTTGTGGTGTTATATATGAACGCTTATAATATCATGACAATCATGTTGAACTCGATGATTGGTTCTACTAGAAATTCTATTTATATATATATATGCATAACATTTACAATGTGTAGTATCGTAAAATACCAGCAAACGAAAAAGAATTAAAATGGAAAAACAAAATTAAATGAAAAAGAAATCATAAAACTAAAAACCCCCAAACCTTATAGTACCGGTTGGTGTTACCAACCGGTACTAAAGGGCTCCAGGCCCCCGGAGCTGGCTCGTGCCACGTGGTTTCCCTTTAGCACCGGTTCGTGCAGAACCGGTACTAAAGGGGGGCCTTTAGTGACCACACTTTAGTGCCGGTTATGGAACCGGCACTAAAGGGCCTTACGAACCGGTGTTATTGCCCGGTTCTGTACTAGTGCTGGTATTCCTCTTTGGTGCAGACTTGGCCTTGGGGGCAGCTTTGGGTGCTTCCTTGGGCTTAGATGTTGCAGCCCCTGATCTAATAGCATCTCCCATAAGCTTTGGTGCCTTTGGTGCTGGTGCAGCAAGCTCTTCTTCTTCGTCCATCATGGAAGGTTGCCCAACAACTCTGGCCATGGTCTACTTGACCCTTTCCTTCCTTTTCTTTCCTTCAGCAGCTAGCTCTTTGGGATCAGGCTTTTCAGGAAGTTGAGGTGATGCTCTGGCTTTGGACATTGGTTGTCTTCCTGCAGGCCTTTTAATCTTCATGCCTGGCTTTACTGCAGTTGAACTGAGCACCTTCTTGAGCACTACCTTCTTGGAAGTAGCTTCATCCTCTTCAGCTCTATAATCCTCATCTTCAGCGTCTGAAGTTCTATTCTTCCTTTGCCTAGTAGCAGCCTTAGGCAGGTTGCTAGGAGTGCTCCTGCTGCCTTCATCTGAAGTGCTGGAGGGACTAGTGCCCTCACTCATTTGCGTCTGCCCTTCTGACCTGTTCTGACTGTCACTCTAGTCTGACATGCTGCAAACTCTAACTGCTGACCCTGTGAAGAGTTATAGATGAGATGGAGTGGATGAGCATCACAAAATGCAGAGATTTTTGCAAAAGAATGATTCAAAAATTCGGTTTTAGTTTTCCACAGAAAGCATTTCGGATCAACCGATTTTCAAACTTGGTGATACCGAAGCAGTTTTGGAACCTAAACTGATGAACTCGGTTCGACCAAGTCACAGTTCGGTGGCATCGAGACTGCTAGGGTTTCACAAAGTCCTAAAATTGGTCGCACCGATTAGCAATTCTCGGTCAAACCGAGAGTTACTAGTGCAATGGCATAAGCCAAATTGGTGGGACCGAGTTTTTCAACTCGGTGGTCCGAGATGGTTTCGGCGGAAACCTAACCCTAAATTTTCAAATCTCATCTAATCTACGGATTGCATTGACTGGATAGGAGTGTTTCAATCGTGGCAAGAATCAATAAGAACACAATGTGCTAGGAATCGGACGAGGATAGCACAGTGATCGAGTCCATACCCTAGCTTGGCGATGAACTCGCTACGGCGGCAACGGAGAGGTTGAATTCCATTGACGGCGGCGGAGACCAGCGACAGGAGGCGGCTGGCAACGAGGAGACGATCCGGAGACCTTGGAGGCAGAGCGAGCTATTGCGCGGGCGAAGGGGTTCGGAGGAGTTTCCAAATTTTTGCCCGTGACTATATATAGCCCGACCCTGTCGGTGTGACCGAGTGGAACAACTCGGTGGCACCGAGATGCATAACTGTGTTCAGTTACAGCAACTCGGTGTGACCGAAAAGTTCAAATCGGTTGCACCGAGATTGAAAACCTAGATCGACTTAGTGATCTCGATAGGACCGAAATGGAGGAATCAGTCAGACCGAGAATCACAAAGATGTTTTGGAAGTTTAAGTCTATGACGAATCGGGGACTCCGAGTGCTCCTCACACAGAGTGGTTCGAATCTGACTTGATCAAATTTTGTGATGTAGCATGAATAGAGTTTGAGACGAGAAGAGCATAGATAGCTAGAGAAAGTTCTTAGGCATTCTTGTCCATCCACTTGGCCAAAAGAAGGAAGAACCAAACAATCAAAACAACAAGTGGATGTCCTTGAATGAGTAAAATATGCACCAACATGCTCACACAATAGGATGGCAAATGAAATATGTGGCAAAGCATGCACAACCAATTCGAGCATCTATCAAACAATTTGGCAATGACTAGGTAATCTATATATATGAGTATATTGACTTAGGAGTCAAATGATAAACATTTGATCATAGGTCATACTCATCGTTTAAGCCCAAGTGGGGTTACCACTTTTACATAATGCATTGATGTGTTCACACCATTAGAGTTGCTTTGACTCAAGTCTTAGAGTTAAGCTCCCCCTAGATGTGAGATCCCCTTTTAGTGGGATGAACTAACCTTGGGTTTTGTCGATGATGACTTCATGTAGGTGTTGAAGATGTGGATGCTCAATGTTGATGTAGATCATTTGGAGCAATCCGTTGGAGTGAGTTGCACTTTCAACATACCTACATGGGTTAGTCCCACAAGGAACAAACAAGAATATCCATAGACATAGAGTGATGCAAACACGAAATGATGTCCATGAAAACATTAGGTTACCTTGTTCCTTGCCTTACCAACATGAGGGTTTGTGACTCCTTGAACTAGTGCAAGATGTGGAAGTTGATTGCACTTGTCCTTTCCATAATAATATGAGTGAAGAATGTTGGCGGAGTCACCCTCAAGAACTCTCTAGTTCTTCTTCTTCGGGATCCACATCATCTTGATGGGAATCCTCGGAGTTGTACTTGTACTTGATGAAGTAGAACTTGACGTAGTCTTGGGAATCCACTTGACCGAGACATTAGGTGCTTCTTCAAATGCATTAATCTCTTCTTGAAGCTTGTCCTTGCCTTTGTTCTTATGGTCTTGTGGTGGAAGATCATATTGAGCTTGTGTTCCCTTGAAGGAAGTAGGATCATACTTCTCTTGTTGAGGAACAAACTTCGTCTTGGGGTATTGATCTTCTTCCCACTCAACTCCCTTGGCATTGAACTTTCGTTCAAAACCAACACCTTGATTCTTCCGGTGCCTTCCTTGCTTGCGTACAATTTCCTCGAATTGCTTACTCCCGACAAGGCTCTTGTAAACACCTTTCTCTATAATTCCCTTCAATAAGCTATTTTCTTGCTCAAGTGTAACTTGGCTAAGAGAATCATTAGTGGAATCAAGAGAACTACTAGAAGCAACAATATTGGATTTGACATTATTATTGTTACTACTAGAGGAAGTATATTTCTTGTACTTGTTACTAGACTTGACTTGAGGCATGTAAGTAGATAGGAGTAAACGCTTGGCAATGTAAGAAGAGCTTTTCTTACGGAGATCATCATTGATTGCTTTTAACAACTCATGCTATTGCTCAAGATTGAGCTTTTCAAAGCGTAACTTCTCATGAGCCCTTAAAAGTTCTCGATGATTTTCGAAGATAGTTTCATGAGCTAACTTAAGAGTGTTTAGTTCTTTAGTTAGAAGCTCAGTCTTCTCCTTATCATTGTCATTCGTTTTATCTTGTTTAGCATGATTAATTGACGTTTCATCATAGTATCCATCACTAGAGTTGTCAACAAGTAAATCATCATCCACAAGCAAGTCATCTTCATCACTATTGAAATCAACATACTCAGGATGTGTTACCTTTGGACCTTTGGCCATGAAGCATCTTCCAATTCCTTCATTTGGTGCATCAAATATGTCGTAGGAGCTTGTTGACACAAGTGCTAGACCGGCAACACCTTCATCTTGAGTATATTCGGAGTCGGAGTGATAGCTTCTCTCGGAGTGTTTGTCGGAGTCGGAGCCGGAAACCCATTCACCAACATGAGCTTGATGTCTTCGTTTTGTGTAGCTCCTTGATGACTTGTCCTTCCTTTCCGAATCTTTGTTTCTCCGTGAGGTTCTTCATTCATAACGATCATCTCTACTCCTCCTCTCTCTTGGTGGTGATTCTTCTCTTTTGCTTCTTCTTTTTGGAGAATCTTCTCTTTGTGTCGTACACTCATTGGAATAGTGTCCAGGCCTCCCACAATTGTAGCAATTGCGCTCTCGACTAGAAGATCTTTTGTCATGGTAAGACCTTGACTTGGAGCTTCTCTCTTTGCTTCTACTCTTGTAGAATTTGTTGAAGTTCTTCACCATTAAGCTCAATTCTTCATTGAAGGTTAGTTTCTCACTTGATGATGTGGGGGCTTCACTTGAGGCTTTGTAAGCACCACTTGACTTGTTGTGAAGTTCCTCCTTATCCTTGAATGACATCTCATGAGCAACAATCCTTCCAAGGACTTCCGTTGGCTTGAGATCTTTGTAGTTTGGCATCATTTGGATCAATGTGCACACGGTATCATACTTTCCATCCAATGCTCTTAGGATCTTCTTGATGATGAATCTGTCGATCATCTCTTCACTCCCTAAGCCGGCAAACTCATTTGTAATAAGAGCAAGCCTAGAGTACATTTCAGCGACACCTTCACCATCCTTCATTTTGAACTTGTCAAGCTGACTTTGGAGCACATCCAACTTGGATTCCTTGACAGATTCAGTACCTTCGTGCATATCAATCAAAGTGTCCCAAATTTCTTTTGCATTCTCAAGACGGATGATTTTGTTAAATTCTTCAGGGCACAATCCGTTGAAGATGATATCACAAGCTTGAGCGTTGTATTGCAACATCTTCAATTCTTCCGCATTAGCTTCATGGTTTGGCTCTCTCCCATCAAAGAATTCACCTTGCAAGCCAATACAAATAATAGCCCAAACGGCGGGGTTATGTCCAAGAATATGCATTTTCATCTTATGCTTCCAACTAGCAAAATTAGTACCATCAAAGTAAGGACCTCCGCGGTGATAATTTCCCTCGCTAGACACCATACTCTCCTAGGTTGTGAAACCAAGGGTATGACCACCAAAAGCTATGGAAATCAAAACAAATGGAGACCAAAGCTCTGATACCACTTGTAGGACCTTGAAGTATGTCTAGAGGGGGGTGATTAGACTACTTGACCAATTAAAAACTTAACCTTTTCCCAATTTTAGAGTTTGGCAGATTTTAGTTATCTTAGGACAAATCAAGCAATCATCACACTATTCAAGCAAGCGTGCAAAGAGTATATAGGCAGCGGAAATTAAAGCATGCAACTTGCAAGAAAGTAAAGGGAGGGTTTGGAGGATTCAAACGCAGTCGGAGACACGGATGTTTTTGGCGTGGTTCCAATAGGTGGTGCTATCGTACATCCACGTTGATGGAGACTTCAACCCACGAAGGGTAACGGTTGCGCGAGTCCACGGAGGGCTCCACCCAAGAAGGGTCCACGAAGAAGCAACCTTGTCTATCCCACCATGGCCGTCTCCCACGAAGGACATGCCTCACTAGCGGTAGATCATCATGAAGTAGGCGATCTCCTTGCCCTTACAAACACCTTGGTTCAACTCCACAATCGTGTCGGAGGCTCCCAAGTGACACCTAGCCAATCTAGGAGACACCACTCTCCAAGAAGTAACAAATGTTGCGTTGATGATGAACTCCTTGCTCTTGTGCTTCAAATGATAGTCTCCACAACACTCAACTCTCTCTCATAGGATTTGGATCTGGTGGAAAGAAGATTTGAGTGGAAAGCAACTTGGGGAAGGCTAGAGATCAAGATTCATATGGTAGGAATGGAATATCTTGGCCTCAACACATGAGTAGGTGGTTCTTTCTCAGAAATGGTAAGTTGGAAGTGTAGGTTTAGTCTGATGGCTCTCTCCACGAATGAAGATGAGGTGGAGGGGTATATATAGCCTCCACACAAAATCTAACCGTTACACACAATTTACCAAACTCGGTGGGACCGATTCAACAGACTCGGTCGGACCGATTTAGTAAACCTAGTGACCATTAGTGATTTTTGGTGGGACTGGCATGCAACTCGGTGAGACCGCTTCGGTTAGGGTTAGGGCATAACGTAATCTCGGTAAGACCGATTACACAAACTCGGTGAGACCGATTTTGGTAATAAGCTTTCTAGAGAGTTGGTCAGGTAAACTCGGTGCGACCGATTGCTCTTTTCGGTGAGACCGAAATGTTACAAAAGGGAAACAGAGAGTTTACATTGCAATCTCGGTTGGACCGATCGCTCACTTCGGTTTGACCGAAATGTTACGAAGGGAAATAGAGAGATTAAAATCCCATCTCAGTGAGACCGACATCCCTATCGGTAGAACCAATTTGCCTAGGGTTTGTGGCAGTGGCTATGACATTTGAAATCGGTGGAACCGGATAGGAAGAATCGGTGTGACCGATTTTGGCTTTGGGTTTAGGTCATTTGTGGATGTGAGAAAGTAGCTGAGGGTTTTTGGAGCATATCACTAAGCACATGAAGCAAGAGGCTCATTAAGCAACACCTCATCCCTCCTTGATAGTATTGGCTTTTCCTATAGACTCAATGTGATCTTGGATCACTAAAATATAAAATGAAGAGTCTTGAGCAATTGAACTTGAGCCAATCCTTTGTCCCTAGAATTTTGAGGGATCCACTTTCATCATCCATGCCATGCCATTCATTGAGCTTTTCTGAAATAATAGTCTTGGAATAGCATTAGCTCAATGAGCTATAGGTTGTTATGAATTATCAAAACCACCTAGGGATAGTTGCACTTTCACAAGGAGATCACCTACTTTGTGAAGATCTACCGCTAGTGAGGCAAGTCCTTCGTGGGCCACGGCCATGGTGGGATAGACAAGGTTGCTTATTCGTGGACCCTTCGTGGGTGGAGCCCTCCGTGGACTCACGCAACCATTACCCTTCGTGGGTTGAAGTCTCCATCAATGTGGATGTACGATAGCACCACCTATCGGAACCACGCCAAAAACATCAGTGTCTCCAAATGCGTTTGAATCCTCCAAAACCCTTCCCTTTACATTCTTGCAAGTTGCATGCTTTACTTTCCGCTGCTCATATACTCTTTGCATGCTTGCTTGCTATGTGTTGTGAATGTTAAACTTGTGCCTAAAATCCACTTAAACTTAAAAAGGTTAAAAATTGCAACTTTGCTACTTAGTGTCTAATCACCCCCCCCCCCTCTAGACACCTCTTCTCAAGGTCCTACACCAACAGAGGCCCATTCCTGTGAAAAGGTCGGGTCGTTTGACTTGGTCAAAAGGTGGTGGGCTGGCCCATGGAAAGCCTGTTTATGGCCTGTTCGCATATAGCCCATTTATAGCCTGCTAACCTAGGGCCCGTTACACCCTATCTGAATTAGGCCCAGTAGCGTCATCTGGGCCGTCCAATATGATTGAGCCCGTTTTAACTTCCGGCCCATGTGTGTCCCATGACTTCTTTTGGCCCATATGAGGACCTTTGTAACTCTTGGCCCATTAACGGCCTGTGGTGAAACTGGCCCGTAATGAACAGTGTATCACTTTATACCCATTAACGACCCGTTATTCCATTCGGCCGTTTCCAGCCCAAGTTATCTTTCGGCCTTCTCAGGCCCATTGTTTCTTGGGCTCACTTGCAGCATTCGGTTACATACGGCCCGTTACTGTCATTTTCTGCTTGTGGGCCAAATTCAGCCCGTCGTTACAGTCAGCCCGTTTGCGGACCGTTAATACCTTGGGTGGTTTTCATGTCAAAAAAACCCCGTTGGGCTGTTTTCATAGAGTTATCAAATACGGCCTATTAACGACCCGTTATGGTCCATGAATAGTACGGCCCATGATTGGCGAAATGATTATACGCCGTGTAGAAGGCCCATTGATCCTACGGCCCGTATGAGGCCCATGGATAGTACGGCCCGTAGAAGGCCCATGGAACGTGCGGCCCGTAGAAGGCCCATGGACCCTACGGCCCGTAGAAGGCCCATTGATCCCTTAGGCCCGTATAGAAGGCCGATGGATCCAACGTCCCATATAGAAGGCCAATGGTCCTACGGACGAACGAAGGCCCATGGATCATACGGCCTGCAGGAGGCCCATGGTTACAACAGTCCGTGTGTTGCCATGATTATTTTGGCCTAGTTACCAAAAATAGGCTATTGTGGCCACTAGAAAAACATAGAAAAAGAACTGCAGTGACTACAAGCAAACAACTAAACAAGACAATAAGGAAATAAATAAGCAAGCAATTAAGGCTAGCCTATTACCGCTATTACACATATTACATCCACTGGGCATCAAAGTTCGCCACCAGTGCAAATATAGGGAACAAAACAGCATATTACATACACTGGCCATCAAAATTGGCCACCAGTGCAAATAAACACGGCAGCAAAACAAGAGCATAACTGAAACAACTTCAGAAGAGCTCAAGAAACGTTATCCTGGGTATCCACCATGCTGGCAATAAGCTTAGCAAGCTGACTAGCTTTGTCCTGTTTGGCGCTAAAATCCTCCAATGCTTGCTGTTGCACCAGAAAGTATGCATATGAATGCTCCAGGGACTTCCGCAGTCCTTCGGCTTCTTGTCGCAGCACAGCTGATCGATGTCTTTCAGCTTGTAGTTGAGACTCAAGAAACCGAACTGATTCAAACAGTGAGTTTGAATACCTTGTGCAAGCGGTAGTGGCCAGTAACTCGAACACTAAACCAAGACAGGACTTTGGGGTTGTCTCGCTGTCTTCAAGATAGTCTTCCTTAGATGTTATATCAGCTTTGTTGGAGACCAACAAGGATGTGTCACTATCCTGAACCTTATTTGCATTACTTCCTTTACCATTGCTTAATAAGGCACTCTTCCCCAATAGTCTGTCAGCATTCTAAAAGAAGAAACAAGCAGACACATAACAAGTTTAGCATGTACTAGTATATGAAACTCATTTCGGTGAACCAGTTCATTAGTAAGGTGGACAGTATTAAACTACCAAGTCTTCTATTGCCAAGTACTAGTACATAATAAAAGCATCAAACAAACATATATCTATGTCCTATGGTCACTACATTGTCTTGCCAAATCAAAATAGAGACACGGTTCCAATCATATCAGTTCAAGACAAAGCAGCAATGAAAGAATACAAAGTGTGGGAAACTACACGGCACAACAAGATTTCAGATGTGTACCACGGGTATACATGCACAACAACACTATTGGATCTATTGTGATGCTAGTAATGTGCATGATATGAAAGTCAACTGTATACACAATTGAAATTGAAATCAAAAGAGCTATTGATAAGAGCAAACCTGTTAAAGAAACATGCGTGAACATACCTGCTGTGCCATTGGAGTTTCGATTGGATCCTTCAATTTAAAAATAAGTTTGTATTAGTAAATACAATGATACAAGAGCAAAGCAATCATAGTTAAAAAAGGCGCGCCTAAGCGAGCGCTTAAGCGCGCCTAGGCTCTAGGCGTTGGCAAAACGCATTGCGCATAACTACGCTTAATCTGTGCATAACTGCGCATAAGCATGCGCTTTGGTCAGTAAAGTACAAGGCGGTGGCAAAATGCACAATTAATGCCTAGCACTTTTTTGAACTATGATATCAATGGAATCTTAAATTAAAATAGTTGTTCTTCAGGTTTAGGCACTTGTTCTACATGAACAGAGTACAGTAAGACGCAAGAATATAATACTTAAAAATAGAAAATGAGCTCATAGACCTTACCACATTCTTGGTTCGGGACCAGTACAGAACAAGGCGTTCCCAGTCATCGTCCAATAAATGTGTCTCAGGAGAACGTAATGGAATTTGATGAGTTTCTTTGCCGGTGAAGTACGTTTTCTTCAAGTAATTCCGATACTGCCACCAAGCATTCTTGAAGATAGCAGAGGTATTAGCACAGGTTACCTCATCCTGAGTTTCCAAATTGGTCCTTCTCTATAGAGAAAAATGGGAAAATTTGTTGTATTATAACCATCATGGAGGTAGGATGTATGGGACGAAGCAAAGTAATTGCCATGAATAACATTACTTACACATAACTCCTGGACAAACACCTGCAACTGGCATTTTCCTTCATCTTCAGTATAATATTTCCAAGATGGGAAGATACGCACATACGATTTAACAACATCAAATGCGATAGATGCTAAACTACGACTAGCTGGTTTTGCTTCCTCCATAGGACTAGGCGTACTGACTGGTGGAGTTGGGTTTCACCGTGATAGTACTGGCAATTTGGTCACTAGAGCTGCCTTACTAACTGCTCTTGTTTGGCAGCTCTATGGTGGAGATGGTGCTGTGTCAACAGGAACTGGGTTACTATCGGCTGGGGTTGGGGTTAGATTGGGTGAAGCTGGTTCTCTGTCCATCACAGTAGGGGTACAATCTGCGAGAGTTTGGGTTATGTGTGGTAGGGCTGGTTCTTGTGCATGTACAACCAGAGTGCTATCTCCACAAAGAGGTAGCACTGTTTTATTTGAAGACCGTGTTTTTATTCCGCTAGATACTCGCATCACCTTCTCCAATTCAAATGGCTAATAAACAGGAAAATAGTTGAATGTACAGACATTGTATGAGAGACAGATGCAATAGATAGTGTGGAAAAAAAAGGGCATGAAATAGTTGACATGTATATTGGTTAACTAAAACGGATAGGATGACATAATTTCACATATATGATGTCTATCTAAACTGGATAGCATA
This sequence comes from Triticum aestivum, assembly GCF_018294505.1. Taxonomy (NCBI): domain Eukaryota; kingdom Viridiplantae; phylum Streptophyta; class Magnoliopsida; order Poales; family Poaceae; genus Triticum; species Triticum aestivum. The sequence continues at coordinate 562,632,706 of NC_057813.1, forward strand.
GCATAACATAATTCAAAGATATGATGAATAACTAAACAGGATCGCATGACATAATTCACCTACATGTTATCTAAGTAATCAGGATTGCATCATTTAATTCACATATGTGATTTATATGCTAAACAGAGGGCATTCGATATGATGTCTGAACTAAGAACATGGTGTGGAATATTGTGTATATGATGTCTAAAGACACCGTATGCATGATATGAGCAGTATAACCATGCCAAGTTAGAGCATACACCTCAGTAGGGGAATAGGACTGGTCATCTGTCTCTGAATCCATCTCTGAGGAGCTATCGGGACCCAACAAGAGATCTGCTTTGACGGGTAGCACTGTCTGCTCTGAAGGCCTTGTTTTCACTCAAGATTTTTCCATCTCCCACCCAAATGGCTGATTCACAGGAAGAGTAGTTTAATATACAAACATTGTCGACAAATGGAAATGTAATGAAGAAAAGGATGGGCAAGATATCATTCAAATATATGATGCCTGGTTAAACAGGATGGCCTTGCACATTTCACATATATTATGGTTGGCTAAAAGACATGAGACTGCATAATTCCCTTATATGATATAGAAACTAAACAAGTGGCAATATAGAACATGTCTAAACTAAGCAGATGACATATATGATGTCAAAAGTAGGCACTGCAAGGCAACATATGCATGCTATGACTAACATCATCATGCCAAGGTAGAGAAAACACCTTGGGGGGTAAATAGGAGTGGGCAGCGGCGTCTGAATCCGCCTCAGAATAGATATCTTCCTCTGGATTACAATCTGGAGAGGGGTGGGGAGGGTTTTCCATTGAACCCACCATGGAGCGATGTCTGCATGACATTGTATTGCCGCGCAAAACTCTCCTCTTTTTCTCTACATGTTCAGCATGACTGTGTACAATATCTGACATGCATACGAAAAATATGGTGAGATTATGTAAGGAGATCATGCAGAAATTTAGAGTGATGGTAACAACCAGTGGATGGATCCAAAAATAATGATAGCAGGCTGATGATTGCTTTAAATTAATAAAAAGACAGATGATGATTGCTTTACTATTTGTTTCCCACCCAAGATGAACAACATAGGCATACCCTAGGTGAACCAGATATTAGAAAGACATACTATTCATTGCTGCATCGATATGTGCCCCACAACTAATTTAGAACTCAAGTTTGAACATTAATTTGGACCTGAGTTGGAAGTCCAAGAGCTGAACAGGACGATAAAGTAGCAGGTAAGTTTAAGCAATGCATAACATAAGCAGAAACAAAAGAGTGCAACCTCTCTTGTGGACCTGTGTACTCCTCAGGTTCATTTGCTGAGTCGATGATGGTGATGCCGTTGGGGTGGGTGCCGGCGGTAGGGAAGGAGATCTGAGGCGGCGAAAGACGGTCAGGAGTCGTGATGTCTGGTTTGGTGGATGCTTCTGTCAATGAAGCAGCTCAAGTGAGGTGGACGACGTCGCGGCAGGAGCAGGACAAACCACACAAAGTTCCCTTCGACACGTACCTGTAACTGAAGTAATTCTGTAAGGGATCATTTGGCTTGCATGATTCTTAAAACGCAGGGATAGGAAAAACATCGGAATAGGATAGGAAAATGCACATGGTAAATAGAGCATTTGTAAACACAGGATTTCTGTCAACTTGGGTGTTTGGTTTATAGGAATTGGAAGAGCATAGGAATGAAAAGAAACATGGCCAAAATAAAGAGAAACCATATGAAAGCATGTACAATTAGAATGTTATTCTGGCACTAATGCACTTGATCTTGTTTTCATGCATAGGATTTTGAAAAGTAGGTCCAGATGGATGTTTTGCTTCATTCCTTTCAACAAAATGCATGAATAATTGAATAGTAGAGTGCCATTGGAAAATTACCTATTGCTATGTTTTTCCCTTGAATCAAAATAGCCCAAATGGATCGACGTGAATGTATAGTAATAAGTGATGCAACAAGTGTACAACCTCTTTGCCGTTGCCGTGTCGACCTCAGCATCATTGGGTTGGTCGCTGAAGCAGTTGATGCAGAGGTGGCTGTCGGAGGTGTGGAGGAAGATCTGAGGAATCTGTAGATGGCGTCGAGGGCACTGCTCTGTTGTGATGGATCGTTCTGTCGTTGGAGCAGCTCCGGTGAGCCGTAAGACGTCAAGGCTGAAGCAGCACAAGACCGACATAGTCAATATCAAGTGGGATTCTAATAGCATCTCCAATAGATGATGTAAAATGGATGTAAAATTAACATCACCAAAAACCACCTGACTATAATAGATGAGGTAAAAACTGTTGAGTCTGAACTTAACTATCAAAACTTAAATTTACTGTGGAATCTGAATGCTACTGTCGAAATTGAACGCAATGGTAGCAGAGAGGCACTTGACATGTAGTTTAGGGAGGGCCTACTGTTCATCTTCAACCTGCACCCCGCTGAGCCGCCAGCCACCACCGACCGAACCGCCGGCCCCAGCGCCGCCTCGCCGCCCCGAAACAACTCGCCACTGCCGCCCCGGCCAGCCCTCTAGGCCCACCGTCCCCCACCCTGAACCCTAAGATAGATAGTGGTGTACCTCTCCAGCGAGCCCCCGTCCCTGCTGCGGGTGGTTCTTCCTTATCTCTGGCGAGCCCCCCCCCCTCCCAACCCCTGAAAATCGACCGACCCAAAAGTTGATTCAGTCGACTGAAGTGTGGCTTAATCGGAGAAGAGCAGCAGCACGAGCGAGGGGGAGAGCAGCAGCAGCAGCTGGGCGAGCGAGCGATCGAGCGAGAGCCAGAGCAGCAGCAGCAGCAGCGCGAGCGAGCAAGCGAGAGCCGGAGCAGCAGCAGCAGATTCGGCTGGTATGGACGCCGCCGCCGAAGTGGCCTCACACTGGGGGAGATCCGTCGTGGAGATGTCGCCCGCAGTGCCAGCTTCAAGGTAGCCGCTCCATGGGGGTGCGGGATGGAGCACCGTCGGCGCCGGGAGGTCGAGTTAAGGAGAAGGTGCAATGTGATGAGTGTACAACCTCTTTGGTGGCGTCGAGTAGGCCTCTGCTTCGTCCAAGGAGTCGGTGAGGATGCTGCGGTTCCGGTGGAGCAGGTTAAGGCGGTGCTGTGGGGATGGAGCAGCCGCGATAGACGAGGTGATCGTCGGAGCAGCTCCTTGGAGGGGGAGGACGAGGCAGCTGAACCGGTTGGACGACGAGATGGATGATGGATCCTCATATGGGGAGGTGGACAAGGGACGTCGAGCTATTGTGGTGGACGATGTCGTCGGGAAAGAGGCTCCGGATGGGCAGCAGTGACGTGGCAGATGGAGGAGGGTGGGGTTTCGCGACTAGAGCGGAGAGGTTATGGCGGCCTGGGATTTCGAATGGCGAAAAGGGGTCGATGGGAGGGGCTGAAGCATGACTTAGGGATGTGCTCGTCCAAAATGTAGGGTGTGTTACAAAACTACCCCCCACCGATTTGAACTAGTGGCCCTTTCGGCTCAGGGTTAGAAGGGGGATTTTGCATGTCAGGATTTGGCAGCTGGAGGGAGTTTTCGCGCGCGTTGTAATTTCGGGATAGCAAGGCGCGGGTTGTGAAGGCGCCAGTTTTGGGAGCATGATGTCTGAATTTTCGGGATATAACAAGACGCGGGTTGAATTTTAGGGACAAGCCTAACGTGTAGTAATATTGTACTTGTACATACCAAATCAATTCGCACTTCCCTCAACCAAAAAGAAAACGAAAAAAATAAAACTATTCACACCACACAAAGAGAGTCTTTCCCCGTTTTACTATACAAATGCTATTCAAAGCTACTCCCTCCTTCCATCTATATAGGGCCTAATGCGTTTTGCGATGATAACTTTGACCAAATATTAGAGCAATGATATATGACATGCAACTTACACAAAGCACACTGTTAACTTCGTCTGTGAAAGGTTCTTTCAATGATATAATTTTCACATTGTGCATGTCATGTACTATTAATCTTGTCAATAGTCAAAGGCGGTCTTAAAAATCTCATTACGCCCTATATAGATGGAAGGAGGGAGTATGAATCCATGTTATTTCCGATTAATTTTTTTCGCTTGCTGTATAATGCATGTAACCTACTCATACCAACATTTTTGTGCATTCCAAGTGTCTATACTACCGCTGCAATTCGAACTAAATTTGAATTCGTTTCTCTATTTCAATAAGAGTCTACAATCATGATTGTTGCCAACTTCAACCATCATTCATGTATTACCTTAATAACACACCACATGATTACTATAGAGATAGATATGAACTATGTGTACTACATGAACTCAAATTCTATTTTTTGAATACACTTGATGTTGATTCCAAGTAATAGTACATTGGATGTACTAACTATATATTCATAATCTAAACCATGTTCCATACGTACACCGTGTTTATCACACAAAGTATAGTGCCCCGCCCCCTACATTATGACAAGTTTTTAGACCTGAGTTGCAAAAGCCACACATTTTCCCAAATTATAATCAATGTTCTACATTATGATATCTTCTTCAAGTATCTGTATCCACCTTTTTATAATGAATTATGATCTTTGTTCGTCTTTTACACCTTCACGATCCTCTTCTATTTGTAGCTAGCTAACGCTAACTTTCTATCGTGCATGCACACGCCCGCCCCCCTCACACACCCTTAGCGTCCCCTCCATCACGCACATTCATTATTTCTCTTTAGGTCGTTCACCAGCGGTGTGTGTAGGCCCCCGGCTCCTTCTTTCTGGCACACACCGGTCGATATACCTCTCTAGCCAAGTGTGCCTACAACAAACACATATAGACTTCCCCTATTCTCTTCTCACTGTCCATGCCCCCATATGTCCAATACGATTCCACGCAGGTGCGCACTCCCGCCCCTCTTTTCATTAATCACATGCTCGCACACTCCCTCCCCCCTTGACATGGTAGGCCTCTCGCACCACCTCCTAGCCATACCCTCTCCCCCTGTCTGCCTCTCTGGACCTTATTTTCTTCTAACACATGCAGGCGTGTATATGAACTGATCTCCCTACATATAGCCAGGTCGACTATAATTCGTTTTCACCAAGCACCGAAACACTTACCTCGCTAGTTATGTCTCTCCTTTTCTCGGACACACGACGGTTGATCTTCCTATGTAGTTACGCATGCTTACCACAGCCATATCTTCTCCCCTCATCATCCTTGAATACCTCCCGACCCGTCTCTCACACGCACGTGCATAGACAGACAGACATCCCCCGCCCTCTCTTATTGATATTGCACTCATACCCTCCGTTTGTCTAGCAGGCCTCTCCCACCATTTCTGAGACGCCACTCCAACACCAACCCTCCGACGCTCTACCTTTATCTTTTTCCAACCTTATTCCTCTGCTACACATATCCATGGATGTCGATCGATTTCCCTCAATACATAGCTAGGTCTCTCTCCTTCCCCACACATATACTAGTCGACCGGTCTCTACCCCCCCCCACACACACACACCGATAGTCGAACGTTGTAGGTAGGTATCCATGCCATGGAGAAGAACTGCACCTCTGCCCTCTCAAATTCCAGTAGGCCAGCCGCCCTGTATCTTTGACATGGGCAAACACAAATTCGATGGCACTCTTTATCGATCGCGCAGCCACACACTTCATCCCTGTTTTCAATTCTATAGATATCTCACGTCCATGACTCCGTTTCACACACATTGCCTATGTTACATTTTTCTGACTCAGATATCATCAACACATTGCCTCTGTTTCGCACAAACCATCTGTCTCACACCCACCCACGTACGTACCTGCACCTAAAGAAGAAGTGCCCGCAGGACGCACGTACTCACGTCTCGTTCCCGGCCACACCCGTGCGGGTACACGGTGGAGTTCATTTCTGTATGAAAAGGCTGCCCACGTGATAATTTGACGCGTGTAGCGGTTGTTTACTCGAAGGAGGGTCGGGTACCACGCCTAGAATATAAAACGATTGCCGTGGGGAAAATGGAAAAATGGGTTTGTCTCTCGTGAGTCTCATCACACAAGGCCGCCGTGGCCTCTCACTCTCAGTGTTGGTCAGTGATCCGGCCACATCCCATCCGCCGGCGGAAAGGGTGGATGTGCATCGTCTCTCCGTTCGACGGCGTTGAGGCAGCTCGTCCCGATCTGCGGTACCCTCCATTCTCTCTGACCAAGCTCCAGCGCGGTTGGGCCTTCACCACTTGCTCGCTGCCGCAGTATGGGCAGATCCTGCCCGCCGGTGCCCTCCTAGTAATATCCCGACGACCCTCAGGTACAGCTTCGTCCGGCCTTGCTCCACTGCCCATCTTCCCACGTTGCTGCATGTGGATCTTCTTTAGTTGTTTGCTTAAATAGTATCTCGGCCGGCGTACTTTCCTTCTTGCAATCTCGTCCTCAAACCATTTTTGATAAACCACCATGTGCTATCTTTCCCTTTTTACATGGAACATGCTTCTTTTTTGTCGGCGTATGTGTCTTCAACTCGTGTTATTGGGCAGTAATTGTATCCTTTCGACCTCCTTTTGCAAACAAGGCTATCCATTTTCACCTTGTTGCTATTGCGACCTTTTGGTGAACTGCACAAATCACTTTTCTGAATAGTGTTTTGTGTAGTTCCACCAAAATATCACACGGGCAACGTTTTTACATTTCTGTGGGACTGCGAAAAGGGAGATTGGTTTTATTATCCTCCTCATCCAACTCCGTGCCTAATCTTCTCCAACAAGAAGTTAGTCCTAAAGAGAGATCGTAGAGGTGATCGGCTTCTATTTATGTGTGTTATGTTTCATCATCTAGTTCCACTATTATTGTAATCACACTGACTGGATATCTTTGCAAAAAGGGATGGTCCACCCGATTTTAGTGGAGCTGCACAAAATGATCGGATTGTGGTGTCCTTCATACACCTCTTTTTTGGCTACAGAGCTGGGTGAAACTAGCTGCCAAGCAATGAACACTGTGCCAAGGAAATGGAGCCATGCCTACGAACAGCATCGATCAATTATATATTTTTGTTTATTTGTACACCTTCTCACAACTTTGTCTTCAGTTGTGATGTGAATATTGGCGCTGATCTGCGAACCATTGAGATGCATTAGCCATGGTAGTTTCATTTGTATTTGATGGAATGTTGTAACGAGATAATCTCGAGGCAAGACACATGAATCCTAAGTTGAAACCTTTTTTTCCTGCGGGAACCAGAGTTGAAACCTTCATAGCATCACAGTACAATTTCATCAAAATTATGCATACATATAAACAAATCCTGAATGATTGATAGCAATGCCAGAAATAATTCAACTTCGTTTCGCCGACATGTTGGACATCCTTCATCCGGCTCCACCTGCCATGCAGCAATATTGAGTGCACAACACAACTTCAGGGGAAGATTCACCCCGGTCGTTGCGCCGCAGTAGTAATGACTAGTGAGCAGTCAAACACAGAGCCCCACCTTCACCACAGTAAGTTGCCCGGACAAAGCAACCATCATTTCTCTGTTCCTTGAATCCGATGGTACTCCCATATTCCCATAGTAATAAGTTGCTCGGGCGAATCAACCATCACTATATCCGCTCACGTGTGATGACCACAATAGCTATCCTTTCAGATTGCATGTTAAAAAAAATAAAGGTTGATACCTAATGCGGCAAACTTTAAAAAAAAACTAATGCGGCACCTCGGGCCAACGCGGCCAGATCGCATTTTGCACAAGAAATTACACACCATGTTTCGTTGACATGTGGTCCCGTTCCAACATATCAGTGAGACGACGGCGAGTAGTAGGAGTATTTCCGAACCGACGTGTAGGCCGCGGCGCCTCTTCATGAACCGTGGCAAACTGGCAACCGCCCACCGACTCTTCGCCTTTCCCTCTCGATTTGGAACTGCTGTGGCATGCTCTTCCTCTCCCTCCTCCATTTTCCTTCAGCCCTTCACCCCTTCTTCTGCCATTGTTCGATCATCTTTTCCATGGAGGGAACAGGATGGAAACGACCCCGTTATTCTTTCCCCGATCTGAAAGATGACGTGGTGGAGGAACTCATTGATCGGTGCAACGTCATCACCTCGGCTAGCATGGCAGGTTCATTCAAGACCATTCTTGACTCAACTAATAACATCATTACAAGGAACCCAAGAGTCAAGGAGCGGTTTGATCTCCCCTATCTTCTTTGCCGTGACCCTGATGACTGGCGCCATCACGACGGAGGCCTCGCCCTGTGCAAGTTGATGCCGCTTGATAAAGATATGTATGATGTTAAGATGCCATCGCGTGAGGGCAAGGCTTGGGCAGGCGCAAATGGAGATTGGGTTGTTTACATTGGGTCCAACTGCGAGTGGGAACTTGTGAATGTGTACACTCGTGACCGGGTTCCACTTCCAAAAATCTTAGCAGACTGCCTAGAGGTTGAGCACACCGGCATTGTACGCACGTTCAAATACAATCATGGTGACTGTCTTCTATGGAAGATAGCAATTTGTCGAGTTCCCAACCGCTCTTGGAATTACAACAACTATGAAGTTGTTGCTATCTTTGACAAGCTTGTAGCCGTCCTTGCTGGTTTGACTCGATGGACATTGCTCAAAAATCAGTTTCTGTACACGGATGAGTACTGTGATGCAATTGAATACGAGGGCCTTGTGTTTGCTGCCACCACTCGTGGCATTGTTTTTGCATGGAGTCGTTGTTTCGGTATGTTTGTCTTCCACCGTAATTATAATTGTTTCATCCACATGCATGCGGGTTAGCAAGTTTCGCTTTACTAATTAACCTTCTTCTTGTGTTTCCAAGGTCCTGCGAACATTCCACCACCTATACTTGAAGATTTTTATAACCAAGGGGGAGATGACGATGGTGATCATCACGAGCATGAGGACGAGCAGCGCCCATATACTATTTGGTGACTCGCAACTAATTCTGATGGATCACCTCTTCTCGTGTGTATACAGCCCACTGATGATGTTACTGCTAAGGAAGCAGGTGTAGTCTCCCATGGTCGCACTCTCCGGACCTATTCCAACACCCGTTGCATGGTATTCGGGATGGATACTAGTGTGTTAGCGCCAACTCATTCTCCCTGGTACAGAATTGATAGTCTTGGAGAAAACTCGCTCTTCCTTGGACAAAACTATCCAATGATGGTGAAAGGCGATCCAACTATTGTTGACACAACATTACTACCATTTATGAGAAGCAACTGTGTCTATACCTCAGACATTTGGGCGGTTCCCTACCCTGGTACTGATATAGTAGGCTGCTTCAGCCTGGATGATCAGTCCTGCGTTGGTCTCCAGATCAACAATGGATGGCCCGTCCCAGAGAATCACTTGTGGTTCAAAGCAAGCGTTTCCAACGCCGAGGAATGGTTGAGTTGAAGTTCATTTCATTGCTCGTTATTTGTTGTTTGGTGAAAACTTTAGTATTTATAGTGTATCCTCGTTGTCGATGTGGGTTGATGACTTGTTGTATGTAATAAAATGATATGCCTGTGATAAACTTACTAAATTTATGAATGGCTTTCGAGTCGCTTCTGTGAGTGAGTGGTGCGACGAGGCAAAAAAATATTTTCTGAATACATAATTGTACGTGCATTGCAACAGGTTATCGGATGAGGCCAATCAACAATAGTAGTACACTATTTGTACTAGCTTCACATGCTTCGCGCGTTGTGCGGGTGTTTTTACTGTAGCCATATTATACTCTACTACGTAACCAGCACCTCGAATCCTCGATACTATTAGTACTATATAGTAAGTAGTAGGAGTAGTAGGGTGGCATGAGCCAGAACAAGCATTCACGTCCAGGAGTACGGCACACGCCACCAGCACAACTTCTCTGACACAATATTTCTTGGAGTCCGTGCTAGAGCAATCTCTTCAACCTCATCGTATCTCTAACTCAGCCATCGCGCGGCGGGCGAGGTGGGGGTTTGCCGATAGTCGGTTTCCTTAACTGCGGTTCCACTTGTAAGGACAACTGCAACACACGACCCCAAACGGACCTCCGTTTTGCACGAACTCCAACGATAATTTTGACTAGAAAAGCAAGACCAAAGGAAACAAGAACCACAAGAATACATTTTACTACTCCTATAAGTTGGATTAGTGCCTTCTCGATGCATTCATTGTTGATCTGCGGAGGCTCGATCTTGTGTGCTTCTTTCTTCTTCGAGTGTAAAGAAGTAGACGTTGCTTCCTTGCATCTAGTCTCATGTCTAGCCTCTATTCTAGTACTCCCTCCGGTCCGTTTTTCTCTCCATCTAAGCAGCAACACGCATACCAAGTAGGAGTATAAACAAGTGCACTAATCTCATCTATAGCCTCTATGCTAGCTAAAAGTGATAGAACATCTACTAAATTGCGCTCTCTCAATATATGGATGTACTCTTCTTCCCAATACAAAAACTTGCATCCATTCTACTCCCTCCGTTGCACAATATATACATGCCTTCTATTTGTCAAAATATATATGTATCTAGACATGTTTTAGTATATAGGTACATCCATTTTTGGACAAATGGAAGTTAAGTATTTTTGAACGGAGGGAGTACACAATAAAAAATTTAAGTTAGCACAACTAGTCTAATCCGAGAGCACAACCGAAGATTTGGTCGGGTTCTTCCTCCTTTTGCCGACACGTGGGACATCCAGCATCCAGGTCATGTCATAAAATAAAATAGAGTGGTAGTTGAAGCCACAAGATGTGCATCTTGGGTTAAACTGTAAATAGAATCTTACTACTCTTGAGTAACTCCAAAAGCGGCCACCGAAGATCTTTCTTGGATTTGTTTTTCATCACCAGCATGTCGAGGTGAAAGATGTGCAGGTTCAGTGGGTCCTCTTGCGTTTTCACTGACATGTGGGGCCGCATGTGAGCAATCAGACGATGGGCTCCGCGCGTCCGCTGGCTGGCTGAGAAGAGAGATAGAGGAGGGATGAGCACGGACTGCGGGAAATTTGTTCTATGTAACCAGCACCTTGATATTCGCGTGTGGTTGTTTCTAGAATAAAAAAAGGAGGTACCTCTACTTGTGTTACTCCCAGTACGCCTAGCCTAAGGTTAGTAGGTGACCTTGCGCTTGGCTGTTCGCCTCTTCCGGAAGTCGATGGTTCTATAGTAGTGCTTCTAGCAATCTAACACCAAATGAACTGCTGCACGTCCACCGCTTGTGTTGCGAGCCACCACGCACGCGTTGGCGAGGGAGAAGGCGTAATCAAGCTTCTCGTCGTTCTGCGAGTTGATGGGACACATCGAAGTTATTTACTAGTAGTATGTACTCTCTCCAAAAAAGGGCTGACCATGTCATTGCTACCCTCCCATGCTCCATCGTTGAGCACGTGCACTATTCACGTGCCATTCACGTGCCATTGAGGAGAAAAAATATTGCGTAGGTGCCATCGAAGTGCACGACTCACTTACGGAAAAGGGTTTCCCCCCGCTCCCCCCCCCCGCACGACTCACTTACGCACTGCTTATCTGATTATCTCCATTTTCTTGCATGACACGTGCACCTTGATGCTAGATGTCTCGCGTGTTGGGGAAAGGATGAACAGAGCTCACGTAAAAGAAAAGAGTTGAAGAGCATAGATTCCCGACAACCGAGGAGGAGCAAGCAACCTCGCGGTGGAGCGTCTGCAAGGAACCTTGCGCGTTTTGCCCTGTTTTTTGCCGCCTGCCCACCTATAAACAACTAAAAGAACATGAACTTTTTGCTAACCACTAGAAACAGTACATCAGGATGCTAAGTTGAAGATGTTTTATACTCCCTCCATTCCCAAATATAAGTCTTTTTACATATTTCAATAAGGGACTACATACGAAACAAAATGAGTGAATCTACACTCTAAAATATGTACACAAGCCAACGCACTAACTCCATCCGATCCAACTCATGCACATACGCGCACAGCATGGAGCACACAACGCACGTACACAAGACGTGCATGCACACACGCTCGGCCACAGAATGCATGTGAATAACACATGCATGCGCACACACCTGGCTGCATGGAGGCGTGCGCCATCCGCGGCGACGTCCAGTTCGTCGTGCTACGGCGAAGCTCGCACGCAACGGTGCATATGCATCTCTTGCAGCACCTCTTTGCCATCGTTGCTCAACTACTAGTCGGAGACGAAGATGACCACAGCCTCGGCCTTAGAGCTAGCACCGATGGAAAAATACGCACGCTGCACGCACACGAGCACATACGGAGTGTCCACGACGTGGTGGTGGTGCGTCCCCAGTTGCCTCTACTCCTTCTGCGCATGTTGTCTATCAAGGCGGCTGCATGCTAATGATGATGTGGGTGAGATCTTCTAGGACTCAGATGATGACAAGGAAAATTATGAGACACAAGGTGACATACACCATCAAGGTCCACGGTCAAGGGGGTGCTAGCAAGTGCTTAGATGTGCTTAGAGCAAATACAATAGAGCTGAGTCAGCGGGCTATAAGGAATAAATAGTAGTATATTTCTGCTTAGTTGGAGGAAAGAGAAGAGGAGAGAGAAGGTAAGCGGGCTCTTCGTGAAGAGCCAGCTCTAGCACGTGCTCCTAGGCACTTTGTACATGTAAACTATAAGATTGGTTGTAGGCTTATAGCCAGCAGCTGGCTATACTATTAATGCTCTTTAGATGAGATGCTAAGTGCATTAAATGGCTTAGTAACTCAAGTGTTCAATGCATAGGTGCTTAGTTTATTGGTGCCACATCATATTTTATGCCGACGTGGCAGGCTTAGCAGCTATACATGGTGGATCACCGGGAGAGGCCAAGGCTAGTCATAGTGGGGAGTAACTTGTATTGTAACATATTACTATGTTACTCTAAACATCTCTATAAACCGGAAAGGAGGGAGTAGTAGCATAGACTAGTGTCATATGCAGAGTATGGGAGCACATGATATTTCCCCGTCCGGACCGATCCCAAGTTGGCTTCTCACCTTCTTGGCCCAACAAAAACCCCTCCCCCTCCCGTGCGCGCTTCCCTCCCGGCGCCAGCTGAGCCCGCCGCTCCACATTGATGGCAAGTCAGGGTGACGCGACCTCTCACTACTTCCGCCGTTGAAGCGGCGCGCCAACCCAGGGCACCGCCCGCTGCACGCCCGACATTTCAAACTACACAATGGATAGTAACTTTTAGAGAAAGTACTATAATTACTACCTCTCTGTCAGTTTACAGGGCGTGCAAGTACCCCTAGGTCGTCAATTTGATCAACCTAATACAAGTCATATATTACAAAAATATACCAATATAAACTTTAGATGTTCTATTTTCAAAAGATATAATTTTTGTGTTGTGTAGTTTATATTAAGCTGATCAAATTGGCAACCTAGGTATACGCGTAGGACTTGTAAAATGAAAGGGAGGTAGTAGATGACATAAGCAGGCTATAAGGATTTAAATATAGTATTTGTGATTAGTTGAAGGAGAGATAAGATGATAGAGAAGAGAAGCGGATTGTAAACATGTACCCGGTTGTACTCCAACATACTCTACTTTGTGAGACAAAAGGTGGGGCCATTATTAATGATATTGTATTTATACTAAAGGGACTAACGGACGCCTTAATTACTCTGCTTTTTTTTAGACAAACCTTGGTGGGGCTATTATTGACTTGGACGTGGGGTTTGGGGGCCAAAGGCCTACTATTATACTCCGACCAGACATGCTCTACCCTAGCCGCCGCTGTATCATATGGTTTTGCACCGTTGCAGATCTTAGCGCCGCCATGCAATTCTTCTCCATCCCTCCTTCCGGCGTGCATCGCGAGAAGGGACAACAGTCCTCCGAACCCCGCCTTTTGTGATCCTGTACGGGAGAGGGGCGATCAGGTTTTTGGGTAGAACACTCCTATGACTGCTGCCAGCGACGACTTCCTCAACGACTGCCTTCTTCCCCGACCTCGGTAACCTCTTCATCAACGACATGAGTCACAACATCAATCACATCGGTTCTGCTGCCGCTGTATAGTATGTGATTCTGTCCTCCTAGTTTAGTCCGCATCATTACTTTGATGTTTGCAATTGTCGTCATGATCTATTTACTACTGATTCGGATTAAATCTCATACTAAATTGCTCATATATTCAACAATCCAATCCAAAAACTTGATCATAGGCAATTTACTCCGAGTGGTTTTGCTGCGCTTTTGAAGCCGCCTACTTTTAAGGGGGTGCAATATAAAAGGTGGCGCACAAGAGCATTATATTGGTTTCAGATGATGTACTGCTATGAAGCCACTAAGGGTAAGCTGAGGGCGATCTTAATCCTACACAACAGGAAGCTTTTCAGAACATGGATACCCTCTTCAAAGCCGCCCTGCTAAGTGTTCTTGACGATTCCATTGTGGATTCGTATATGTTGTTTGACAGCGGCAAAGACATGCGGCCTGCGCTCGAGGCCACGTTTGGGCCCTTGGGCGCTGGCAATGAGTCATACATCATGGAGCAATTCTGTGACTACAAGATGACTGATGAGCGCTCTGTTGTTCAGCAGACTCATGAGATACAGTCACTCTCTAAGGAACTTGAGCACTTTAAGTGTGTGTTGCCGGACAAATTTGTTGCTGGGACCATCATTGCCAAGCTTCCACCTTCGTGGAACGATTTTGCTACTTCTCTGAAAAACAAGAGACATGAGTTTTCTGTTTTGGATCTCATTAGAACTCTTGATTTTGAGGAGAAGGCGAGAGCAAAAGACACACGTGCTCGGGTCGCTGAGGGAGCTTCTAGTGCCCACATGGTACACGAGAAGAACTTCCAGCCCAACCAGCCCCGAAACAATAAGAACAAATCTCAAGGGAAAGGCAAGTTTGATGCAAAGAACAAGCTGTCACATTCTACCAACTTCAGGAAGAATTCTCATAACGGGAATGGATACAAACCTCAATTTTGGTAGCACCGCACAAAATTTATATGGCTGCATCTACCTGCTGTCAGCTAACCTCATGGTGCTCTAGGTATTCCTACATTCATAACTAGGTACAATGACCACCGCAAGATGAAATTAGCTTATTCATACGTTGACTTGCTGAATGCAGTGCGGAACGATCCTGTCATGTGTGGAGGAGCAAACAAGCAGTGCAGCAGAAGGTGGAAATCAACCAAGGACTTATGAAATTATATGTAATCTTCCTCAGGCAGGTCCGTATCCCCTTCATCCAGATGATCGTGTTTTGTCATGCCGAGCTATTAATATGTGCTACAGTTTTGCAACACCATTTAAGTATAGCTACTGTTTTCCTATCTTTTCAGATTTAGGACAATGAATATGATATCACGGGAACTACACAATATGGACCCAAGTTGAGTCATCTCTATTGCCTCATGTGTTTGCTGCAAATGTGTAAGCATCAATTGCAAGATGAGGCAGCTAGCTAGCTGTGGAGTTGCCAACATGCTCAAAGTTCTCGCAACATTGAGAAGAAACAAGCATGCCCAGGAAATTAATGTGTGCGCAGGGAGGCCCTTTGCTCAGAGAAGCATCGACCGATTTTCTTTATTTCCACACCTTCTCACAATTTTGTATAGTGGTTATAGTATGGTGAATCATTGAGATGCATAGACATGCTGAACTTTTGTTCTTCTGAATGTTAGTTTAATGTGAGTGTCTGCATCCAGTACCGCATCCTCTAATTTGGTGGATACACATAGAGAAAATAAATCTCCTTAATTTACTCCATAACCACCCTACTAAATAGGCCTAGTAACAAACCGGGCGCATGTAGTGGCCGGCGGGCACATGAATCCTGCATGCATGGCCAGTCATGCAGCAATGCAAAAGAAGAGAGCGGTCCTTGGGAAAAAGCGAGTAGTTAGTGCCGCGGGCCTTATAAACACGAACAGCTCGCTCTCCCGCTTCCGTCTCCCCACCCAATTCCCCCGCTCCCCAATCTTCCTCACTCGTCTAGAAAACTTCGCTCACCTTCTTCCTCACTCGTACAGAAAACGCCTGCTCCTCTTCTTCCACTCCTACAGAAATTCCCAGCCCTCCTTCCTCCCCACTCACACTGCCACTAGGCTCGTCTCTGGCTACTCTACTCAAACCCGTGAGCTCGGCGCGACGCCCACAAGGAAAATGGAGTCGGCTGGCCCCAGCGCCAAGAAGATGAGGCTCCCGGCAGCGGCGACGCCGGTTGTAGATCCCGCACCCGGTAGCGCGGGGAGAAGCGGCGAGCCCCCCCCCCCACCCGGATC
>NC_057813.1:562649232-562653816 GCF_018294505.1 Triticum aestivum
GAATCTCCGGTGGACCGCATCAGCAATCTCCCGGACATCATCCTTGAGGAGATCATCTCGCTTCTCCACACCAAGGATTGCTGCCGCACACAAGTCCTCTCAACTCGATGGCGCCCTCTATGGCGCACCGCGCCCCTCAATCTCGACTGTCGTCAGATATCTGTCCTTCCTGAATTTGATCTCATCAGAGCCATCATCTCTTCTAACCAGCAGGGCCCCGTTCAATGCCTCTGCATCCCGACAAGCTACCTGCTGTCCATACTCGGCAAGGTGGACGCTTGGCGGACATCCCCTGAATTCGGAAAACTCCGGCAGTTTGAGTTCTACCATTACAATGAAAGTTTCATACCACAAACATACCAAGAATTCGTGCCCACACCACGGTTGTCCATCTCGCGGTTTTCCTCCTCTCTCCACACCGCCACCTTCGCTCGGTGCCATCTACCAGACGATCTGGTACAAATGCTTCGACTCCCACTGCTAAAAAAACTTTCGCTTGTGGTGGTTTATCTGTCGGAGGCCTCACTGCACAACACCATCCACTCCAGTTGCCCTGCCCTGGAGCGCTTGCTGATTGTTTTGGGAATAGAAATCGGTATCAGTTGTCTCCAAATAAAGTTGCCTCACCTTAAAACCATTGGAATTTGTTTTGAAGGATAGCAGCTCATCATCGAAGATGCCCCTTCACTTGAAAGGTTGCTCCTTGATAATTGTTATACACCTTCAGAAATAATTGTCGTCTCTGCGCCCAAACTGGAGACCTTGGGTGTAATTCATGACCCGTTTAATAATCACACGGAGTTGGTGTTTGGCTCCTCACCTTTTCAGGTACCGTATATTATCATCTACACATTTGTAATCATATGCCGCATTTTTCATTTGTGCGCATAAGTTTTATATCATCTTGGAGTACACTTTGGGTACTAATATTATGTTATATGCTCAATGAAGAGTTCGTCCATTGATAGCCTATCAATGTTGCTGGATTCTGTCAAGATCATATATATCAGAATGTATAGTTTTGATCTGGACATAATTATTGGCTTGCAGCGATGCTTTGGATTTCTGGAGAATTTATACATAGAGGTGATGATTTCATCCACATTGAAAGCCCGTATATATTGTACTAGAATTAACTGTTCAGCTGTCGTTCTTTCGACATACTCTTTTTTCAGACCTTAGCTGTTTTCAATTTTCATGTCTACTTAGGCAGAACCACATGGAGAAAAACATATAACCAATTGTTGGGGTAATAAGCACAAGGATTTTCTCAGTTCTCATGACATTCGTTTGAGGACAATAACGATGGGACGATATGCATCCAACCAGGCAAACAGAAGCTTTGTCACATTGTTCCCGTTGAATGCGAGGTTACTATTGTCCATGAGGCTTAATTTTTACAACAAGAGATTTCTCACAGACGAACATGTTGAACAGCAAAAAAAGAAGTTTCAGGTGGACAAATGGGCTTCTAAACGTGCTCGGCTTCTATTTACAACAAGTTGTAGACATCCTAAAATAAATTTTTTTTGCACAGGATGTTGATTTTATGGATCAGACCGATCCATTTGTTTGTGACTGCAAAAAAGAGTGGTTGGGTTAGATGTTACTGTCATGTTCAATCTGGGTTTTATCTAAAATTTTGATGAACAATTAATCCTTGGCATTTTTGTACCATTTGTATGCTTGACTTGCATTTTGTTGCCCTCGTACTCCCCTCCACCTGCCACTACATTGCCGCATCTTCCATGGCTGTTGTTCGTTCCCGTACAAGGCCTTGCCGTCGTTCTCCGCCTTGGTTAGCTCGCTGTGCTCGCCGCCGTCTGGTGTAGTCAACATGGTCAACAACAAAGAGGAATCAGGAGATGACTGTACGTGGAGAGGCTGACAGTAGGGACCCACCAGGGTCATTGCATTACGCAAGCAGGTGCCTCGTTATTACAAGCCAAAACAATACTTCCTCCTAATTGTTTGACAACTAGGTTCCACGCCATTGTCAATGTAGTCAATAAACGAGAAAATTACACAACAAGTGGATAACACAAGGGACCCAGCAGCTCGCCCAGTTGTTTTTCAGTTTCAGAGATGGAGCTCAATGCACGCTATGCGGGGGCTGTGGCCCGTCTAGACCATGCTTACGCTTTTATTAAGCACATGATGAGCCCAGTTGATATTTTCTTTCTTTTTGAAATTGGCTAGCCCAGTTCTTTTTTTTGGAGAAAACCAAAACCGAGGCCTACTTGCTTTTCTCAGCCCTGCTGGGCTGCAAATCTTTCAAGACAAGGAGGGATAAGAAATGGGCTTCCCTAGAAAACGGGCTATAAGTTGTAAGAAATGGGCGGTAAATTTTTAAACCAAAGCCAACCAGCAATTGCATTAAAATATCATTTTTTCAGGATTTCTCTACTCTCTACTCTTATAAAAACCAAAGCCAACTGCCAATTACATTAAAATATCATCTTTTCACCCACAAGATAAACTACTCATACAAATGCATCTTCATGTTCCGTGCAACGAACGAGCATCTTGCTAGTTAAGATTCTAAATTTCATTCATTTTTTTTGCGGACAATTATTTTTTGAATTTTATTTTGATATAATTTTTTGAAAACTATTTTTAATGTGACTCGAAATTTCATGATTAAAAGAGTTCGGACCCCACCGAAATATGCAAAATTTCGTTGAATTTTTTAGCAGTGCCCAGAATATATGGTCTATAATGCTAATAAAAAGAATATGGGCTTCAAATATCCTTAAAAATTAGAAAATGAGCTGTAAATTATTGAAAATAATGGCTAATGGGTTGTATGCTGATTTCCACAGATTTGGAGGCTGACTTCTGGGCCTACTAGGTTGACGATGACACTGTCCTCAATTTTTTTTTGACGCATACGCAAGGCTTTGTCAACTTAGTCATCACACAGCAGTGACTGTTGGATGTCCATCCAACGGCCGCCGTGCTTCTTCAATCTCTGATCTTCCTGCTCCAGCCGCCCAAACCAGCGCCGACGGGACTGCCTGCTCCCTCCTCCCGTGGCCGGCTGTGCTGCCGCCAGGCCATCCCTCTAACCACCCACACATCCTGTTATTTTCCGGTGACGTTCTACTAAGTTTACAGGGATGGAGCGCTTTGTCAACTTAGTCAATATGAATGACTCTAGCTCGAGTGACCGTACAATGTCCATCCAACGGTCGTAGTGCTTCTTCAACCTCTGGTCTTCGTGTTCCAGCCGCCCAAAGTAGCGTCGGTCGTGCCGCGTGGTCCTGCCTCCCATCGCCGCTTGTGATGCCGCAGAGGCCTCACCGCCCCCTACTACTCCCACCGCTGGCTATGCCATCCCTCTACTCACCCACACCCCCTGTTATTCTGCGGCGACGGCAGCCTCACCCTCGTACTCCTCTTCGCGTGGGCATCCACTGCTGCGTCTTGCCGGGCTCCGCGTCGTCCCCTTCATAGGCCTCGCTGTCGTCCACTGCAGTGGTGCTCTCGGCGCGGCGTGGTCAATGTGGTCAACGACCGACTTCCATCGGAAGAGTACTGTGCGTGGAGAGGCTGACAGCAGGGTCCACGGCGGCCGCAAGGAAGTGCCTCCTTATTACGCGCAAAATAATTATTCCTCCACCTGACAACAGGGACCCACCGGACGGGCCACCAGTATTTCGCGAAAAAAACGTTTCCCCCCTGACTGCTGGGACCCACCAGCTACATCTTCGCACGCAAGGAAGTGCATCTGGGCAAAAACAAACCAAAACGATTCGCCCCCCTGACTGCTGGGACCCACTAGCTACATCTTCACAGGCAAGGAAGTGCCTGACAATCGGGACCCACCTGGTCGAAGCGTATGTAGCGTTGTCATTCTGGTCGCGAAAGTGTACGTACATAATGGTCGATGTAGAGGCATGCATGTGTCGTAGTAGAGGCGTGCACGTGTCGATGTAGAGGCGCGCACGTAGCATGTACACATACGTACAACGGCGAGGGTGCAAGAAAGAAAATACGGCCACGTATGTACATACGGGCAGGGTCTCGAACGCCTACTCGCGCATACATATATGGCTGGGTCGGAACGGAGAAACAGCATCGTCATCATGTTCATGGGGAGCCAACCGGCTGGGTCGGAATGGAATGCGTGGTTGTGTTCATCGGGAGGGCTTGGACGGAACAGGCGCTGGAAACGAGGCCTGGCGTACCGCACAACGGAGGAAACGGACCTCCTACGTTCGGAACGGGGTCCTGTTGATTGGGAGGGGTGTGGTGTACCGCAAAACGGAGGAAACAGACCTCCTACGGTCGAAACGGGGGTCCTGTTGATCGGGAGGGGTGTGGCGTACCGCAAAACGGATGAAACGGACCTCCAACGGTCGGAACGGGGGTCATATTGATCGGGAGGGGTGTGGCATACCGCAAAATGGAGGAAACGGACCTCCTACAGTCGAAACGGGGGTCATGTTCATCAGGAAGGGTGTGGCGTACCGCAAGACGGGACTCCATGGGATACTGTTCATCTCCACCGTCGACCTCCTCCAGCCTCCACGGGCTACCGTCGACCTCCTCCAGCCTCCACGGGCTCCTGTTCATCCAGCC